>NC_081572.1:13790504-13862559 GCF_022355385.1 Mustela nigripes
CTGTAAAAACTGTATGAAGCTCCTCCTGCCAGTGGGTTTCTTATTTCCATGTGGACTCTCCTCTCTTGCAGTGTCCTGTAAATAAAGATTAAATTCCACCCTTTTCTTTACTTCACCGTTCCTATGTCCTGCTTTTTCTGACTTGGAGTTTTGTTTTTTTTTTTTTAAGACTTTAAGATTTTATTTATTTATTTATTTGACAGAGAGAGAGGGATCACAAGTAGCAGAGAGGCAGGTAGAGAGAGAGGGGGAAGCAGGCTCCCCGCTGAGCAGGGATCCGATATGGGGCTCGATCCCAGGACCCATGAGATCATGATCTGAGCCGAAGGCAGAGGCTTAACCCACTGAGCCACCCAGGAGTCCCTGATTTGGAGTTAAGATTGCAGGTGAAGGGTTCGGGACCCAAGCCCTTATGAGTAAGCAGAGGCGTGGTTCTGGTTGCAGATCTCGTTTGACGTCAGTTTTGTGAGGCTGTCAAGGATACCAGGGTGATGGTTTTTTCCTGCTCTAGGCTTCTTCCATTCTTTGTAAATAATGGCTGTGGGCGCTTCCAGGTGTCCTATTCTGCACACACTAGTCAGAATAGAATTTTTCAGAAATTTTCATAGAAAAATGAATAAAAATGCCTAGAAACCCTCAGCCAGGGTCGTCTTAAATCTTGCTGGCCAGAGAGATGGGATTAAAAAAATGTATATGTATATATATATTTTTATTTTATTTTATTTTTTTTAAAGATTTTATTTATTTATTTGACAGAGAGATCACAAGTAGGCAGAGAGGCAGGCAGAGAGAGAGGAGGAAGCAGGCTCCCTGCTGAGCAGAGAGCCCGATGCGGGACTTGATCCCAGCACCCTGAGATCGACCTGAGCCGAAGGCAGTGGCCTAACCCACTGAGCCACCCAGGCGCCCCGTATTTTTAAAAGATATTAGCTATTTATTTGACAGAGATCACAAGTAGGCAGAGGCGGGGGGGAATCTGGTTCTCTGCTGAACAGAGATCTCACCCGATGCGGGACTCGATCCCAGGACCCTGAGATCATGACCCGAGCCAAAGGCAGAGGCTTAACCCACTGAGCCACCGAGGTGCTCCTATATATGTGTATTAAATTTAATTGCACGTTTCCTCGAGCTACAGGTAGCATTCATTTCTCCCAAACTTCAAGGCTGAACGTGTTCTCAGAGGGGTACATTGGTTTACCCAGAGTTCTGTTTAAGGGGTGGGGTCCAAGTGGCTTCTCTCTCAAGTTTATTTCCCATCTGCCCTTTCTGTCCAGTCCAGGTGTTAAGCCACTAATCTAAAGAATGGTTATGCTATTAGCAGTGTAGGAAATGGATTTGGGGGAGAGGGAGGGTTAGCCGAAGTGCCCCAGAGGTCAGGACAAATGAAATGCACCCTGAAAGCACTCCTGTCTGTCCCTCCACTGCTGGCCGGAAAGCGGGGACCCGGGCTCCGCAGCTGAAACCTGCCAGCTCCGCCGGCTTGTTCTCCCAGAGAAGCTCTAGAGCTAGGGGGTGGGGGTGGGCATTTGGGTTGAAGACGAGAATTCGAAGGGCTACTGTATTCAGTAAAATAAGTAGTTTTGCAAGTCAGTGGTAGTATAATGCAACAGATTTCCGCTTACTTTGTCTCAGTACGAAGGAAAGTAAGGATATTCTCAGCCCCTTCAGTTCAACCTACGCCTGAGCACAGGTTTGCCTTTTGCAGGTAAACCGGCTTTTAAAGTGGCCGCTACAAAATACACACATTGAATGCTTGCTTAGGTGGAGAAATAGTAACTTGGCTAATGCTTATTTGCAACACCTCCTGCCGCCCAGTTTTTAAATTTGGAGCACCAAGCCATGTTACACCTGGTCCTCCCGAGCTCAGCGCTCCTGGGAGCCCTGGTCATCTCGGCTCTTTGTATACAAGGGCTTCCATAAAGGGGAGGCAGAAGAGGAGTCGGAGAACTCCACAGGCGCCTTCCCTGTCCCACCTACTGGCTCCACGGCCCTTTTCTCCTACCCTTGCTCCCAGGTAAGTCCCTTAGATGCTGGACCCCAAAATCGTGAATGTGAGAAAAAAAGAACATGGAAGTAAACCTGGAGATCGGATGTTTTTGTTGTAAGCGAGGTAGACCGGAGGTTTTTGTTGTAAGATGTAGGGCTTAGTGGGCCGAGGGACCAGTGGAACACATGGTGGTAAGAAGGGTTACAGTCTGTCGTTTTCAGAGGGAATGTGTGACCCACTAGTGAAGTAACAGGAGACAGCTGCTCACCAGAAATACATTTTCCTATCTTAGATAGCATTTTTAGCACGCTGGTTTCCTTGGAGTTCAAATCCACGGAGGCATGTGTATGTTTTTATTGAACTTAACTGGATAAAATTTTCTGAGAACGAGTTTCACATTCAGCTTGATTTTTGAAAATCCAATAAAATGCTCTACAGCCGCCAACCTTTTCCTCTCTCACAAAGTGTTGTCTAAACGGCTTTTATTAATGCACCACATGTTGTAGCTCCTATCAGCTTTAAATCCCATTTAAAACTTTAATAAATTAAAAAAAAAAAACTTTAATCAATCCCCTTTGCCCAATTCAATTTTGGATCAGTCTGTAGTAGGTAAGTAGGGGGGGGGAAGATAACACTTAAATTTTCATGAGACAAGTATCATGCGAAAATCTAGCACTTCATGTTGCTTGTTGCAAAAATGCTTAAGAGTTCAGCTACGGTTGAAGGTTGAATGTCAGTGTTAAAACACTGTACCAAGTGTTGATTCTCTACCTTTGCATCAGCTTTAACTCCTATCAAGCTACTCTTTTTGAAACAAAGCGGGATTTAAATGTCCCATTCCATTTCTTAAGGTCGTTGGATAATTTCCTCACCCTTGATCTTTCTGTGGCTGCGTCACTACTGAAACAATAAAAACTGGGTAATTTTTTGTTACAGCAGATCTTTGGTGTTAAATAGGATTTTACTTAAGCATTTGGCCTCAAATTGCTTTTTTTTTTTTTTTTTTTTTTTGAGCTTCCAAGAACCAGGTCAGTTAAAACCAAAACGGTGTTCACCAAAGCGGTCTGTTCCTTTTTATCCTACTAATAGTTCTAGGAGCAAAATCTTCAGTTTGTTGGGCTGTCGGACCCCTTGTGAGATTACAGAACCCCAAGTTCAGAAGGCCATCAGGAAAAGTGAAGCTGGCTACTCCTTGTGTCCCTCCACCCTGCTGGAGCTTGCCAAAACCGAGCTGGCTGAATTTGGAAAGCCCTTGAAACATGTCATTAATGGTGCTTTCTTTTGAGATCAGGCTGTTGACCTAATTTGTGATGAACAAAACCTGGCCAAATCCTGCCGCGCCCCCACCCGCCCAAGGGAATGTGTTGTGAAAAGTGTTTAGCAAAATCACTAAGTCTCATAACCCCAGCTAATAAAGATGATAAAAGACACTCACGCTATCAAATAGGGTTTGGGGGGTTTTTTTCCCCCGAGGGCAGAAGAGCAATTTAATTTTGAGCATTCGTATGTTAAATGGCCCGTTGCTGGCATAGCTTGAAAGCATTATTCTGGTGTTTTAAAAGGCCCAGTTCCTCCTAAATATTTGGGACAGTTTCCTAACACTGTGTAGGAGTTGAATGCGTCAAACCCTCTCCTATCGATCAGTCATGCAGATCAGTCATGCACTCCTCCCAGGCTTTTCACAACCGGGAATGTCCTTCCCCATCCTAGTTCCGGGATGGACAGTCAAAAGGCCCAGTCATTAGGAGTCAGCTCTGCCTGAGTTCAAATGCTGCCTCTTCCGAATGTGTGACCCTTGGCTATCAAAACAGCACAATCCCTAGAATAAAATAAGTGCTCTGCAGATAGTAAATACTATATTAATATTGACATGTCAGGTAATATTCTAGCCACAGAACAAACTTAACCTTCTAGGGTAAGTTTAGTATTACTCTTTTTTAAGATTTTATTTTACTTTTTAAGATTTTATTTATTTGACAGAGAGAGAGCCAGCCCAAGCAGGGGGAGCAGCAGGCAGGGGAAGAGGGAGAAGCAGGCTCCCCCTGCAGAGCAAGGAGCCCAGTGTGGGGCTCGATCCCAGCACCCTGGGATCCTGACCTGAGCCAAAGGCAGACGCCCAATGGGCTGAGCCACCTAGCTGCCCCTAAGATTTTATTTTTAGATAATCTCTGTACTCAGCTGGGGCTCGAATTTAACAACCCCGAGATCAAGAGTCACGTGCTCTACAGACTGAGCTAGCCGGCAGCCCTTCTGTTTTGTTTCTCTCATCGTTCACAGCTGTACGCCAACATGAGACGCCCCATGCATATATTTCTATACTCAACAGTAGGATTCAGTCCAAAAATTGGATGTTTCGTGAGCCCTCAGGCCTTTCAAGGCTGGTTTTAGCTTTGCCAATGGTGTCTCCCACCCGAGGGGAACCCGTGTAGCCTCCCCAGGGAGAGCTCCACGTTCTCTTCCTGCCCCCACCATTTCGCAGAGTTGGGAGCACCTCCTCGTGGAACTTCTCACTGGCTGTGAGAACAGCCACCTGAGGCACCCAAGTCCAGCTTGGCGATGGTTTGCTTGGCAACTTGTCCCTACAAACAACAGATGGGCCTTTCCCAGGGATGGGAAGCTCCTTGACCGCACTGAGGCAGCAAAACAAAACCGTATTTTCTTCTCTGAACAAGTCTTGATGTTTAGAACTTGAATTGGTGCAGGCAGAAATACTGGAAACTTACCATAAAAGCAAGGGAAGTCGAGGAAGGGGTGGATGGAGAAGAAAACTTTGAACTCAAACTGAATGAGAAGTCAAGCTCTGGTGTATAGACAGTAGTTCCTGATGGTAGCTACAAAAGAAAAAAAAATTGGGGGGCACAACTGTTGGAATACAGGAGAAATGTGAGGAAACATGTAGAAACCAGGAAACCTGTAGAATCAAACTAATCAGATTTAATCAGATTTAGATCAAAGTTTAAGGTGACTAGTGATCTGGTGCCTTTCCTGCCTATCCTCCTAACCAATTGTGTCTGTCCCTCCGGGGAAAAGATGTAGTGAATATGAAGTTTTCTCCTTTTCTTTCTTTTTGGCAACTTGGTAAAATAATGTTTCCTGGTTACAGAAGTAATAACTAATTTTGAAAAATTTACAACTACAGGATACCAGGTAGATAAAAATCTCAACATTTCCTTGTATGTTTTTTCATGAATAGGAATCCTTAACCTGAGTAGCCTGAAATGCAGGACAGACTTTTTAAAAAATATTTTATTTATTTATTTGATAGACGGGGATCACAAGTAGACAGAGAAGCAGGCAGAGAGAGAGGCAGAGAGAGAGGAGCAATCAGGCTCCCTGCTGAGCAGAGATCCCGATGCGGGGCTTGATCCCAGGACCCCGGGATCATGACCTGAGCCGAAGGCAGAGGCTTTAACCCACTGAGCCACCCACGCACCCCTGCAAGAGCCCGTGATCCCTGAAAATTGTGTACAATAGGTGCTTGTGAGCTTTTTGGGAAAAGGAGCTCATAGCCTGATGAAAATTAGGTTCTCAGAAGTGCAGCCATCTTCAAAATACTAGAGACTTGAGGTATAGATCTTTACAATTCACTGCCTAGACACTGTAGTGGCTTTTTGTTTGTTTGTTAAGATTTTGTTTATTTACTTAGGGGAGGGAGAAGCAGACTCCCCGCTGAGCCAGGGCTCTGTCCCAGGACCCTGAGATCATGACCTGAGCTGACGTGAGACTCTAAACCGACTGAGCCACCCCAGGTGCCCCCCACTTCTTCTAATGTCACCATCCGAGCTTGCTTCATGTACTAGTTTGGCTTACCCCTCCCCTTAATGTTTACACCCAGGGTGGGGCGCAAACACACGACCTTGCCATCAAGGGTTGCACACTCCACGGACTGAGCCAGCCAGTGGCCCAGTTCATGCGGTAGTTTAAGACCTCAGACCAATGGCGTTGGCTGTGATTTGACGCCGGGACTCTGTTGAACAGGAGTTGTAACGGCTGTCCCTAAACAATGGCATTTGGTTGACAGTCATTCCAAAAGCCTGATGAAGCGCATGGGGAACGTGGTGCCGCCCCCCCAGGGAGAGAAGGTGGCAGCCGGGGCTTTATTCTGGCCTCATGTCCAGCTTCCCTGTGGCCCCAGAGGGTGGGCGGTGTCCTCGCCCTCCTGCTGAAAGCCAGGTCCCTGGGAGGCAAATCCCACACCTCCCAAGTGTCGGATCCCAGGCCCGTGCTGCAGCAGGGGGCGTGGTTCCTCACTGTGTGGGTCGCAGGGAACCGTCCCCTGCCATCATCAGCATCATCAGCTGTCACTGTCATCGGGAGCTAGCTGCCTTCCTCGCCGGAGTGGCAGGGGGCTCCCAGGCGGCTGTGGTTCTGTGACCCCCTCCCCTGGCATCCCAAAGCGGACATGCTCGGGAGGCTTCCACTTGGCCAGCTGCGGCGGGTCGCCTGTGGACCCCCGCCCTGGGAGATTTATGGGCTCTGGCCTTGGAGAGAGCGAGTCCCTAGAGGTGGGCTGTGGCTCTCTTGGTTGCGTGTTCTAGAACGATGCCTAAAACAGAAGAGGCTGACCTCATCCTTCCCCCACCCGAAGATTAAGTGAGGATAAGTAGGTAACTAGCAAGCTGTTGCTGACATAGCTAAATTACCTGGCAAAGAATGTTCTTCACCTTCTCTGTCTCTGTCTCACACAGCCCCCCAACCAGAAGAGCACTCTTTTTTCTTTTCTTTTTTTTTTTTTTTAAGACTTTATTTATTTATTTGACAGAGAGAGATCACAAGTAGGCAGAGAGGCAGGCAGAGAGAGAGGGGGAAGCAGGCTCCCCGCTAAGCAGAGAGCCCAATGCAGGACTCGATCCCAGGACCCTAAGATCATGACCTGAGCCAAAGGCAGAGGCTTAACCCACTGAGCCACCCAGGTGCCTCATCTTTAGGATATGTCCTTTAGGACACTGAACAGGACATCCAAATGAGCTAAGAAGGCCCCAGTCTTCCCTTCCCAGAGTGAGCAGCCATTGTCCAGGTGACAACGGGCAAGCAGAGGTCACGCATTTCTTGTTGCAAAGAAATTCTTCAGCGTCTGCTTCCTGGAGGTAATGTGGAGAATGCCAGCAGGTTTCGAACAGACTTCAGCTGTTCGGGAAACACTTGACGTAATTTCCTGATCTAGAGAATAGGAGGAGGCCCAGCAAGTTGGAGAGTCTTAACTCCCTTTCTTTATGGTCTCCGATGCCCTTCTCGAAGACTCCTTCGCGACCTGCCCACACGCCCCCCTCCTGGAACGTCCTGCTCTGGCTCCTGCTGCAGCCTTTCCACTCAGGAATGTTCTTTTTAAGAGGGTGGCAAGAATCCTCATCACTTGGACTTCCCGGAGCATCTGGGCCTGAACTTTGTAAGAGACTTTACAAATAAGCCCTAAATGAAGCTTGGAAAGCCCCCGGAGAGGGCTCCCGGCCGTTAGGGACCTGCAGCCAGCTCTGAGGTGGACCGGCCATTTAGGCCCGTCCAGCAGGCACACAGCAGTTTGCAAACGGAGGCAGCGAGCGAAGCTGAGCGCCTGAGGTCACCGACACTGCAAGGAGAAAGCAAGTCTGATACCGCGTCATGAACTGCCCTTTCTTTCACTTGCTTTTTTGCCACATCCAGTGGGGTTCAGATACTGGGGTTTCAATGGGGTCATTTAGACTTTTGAGCTAGATTCCAGGTAATTGCAAAAAAAAATTAGCAAGTCGAAGATTTAACTTTTGTCTAGTTGTGGCTCAGAAGATTAAGTGGCTCCAGTCCTGATCTCAGGGTCATGAGATGGAGCCCCGTGTTGGGCTCCGCACTCAGTGGGCGGGAGGGGGTCTGCTTGAGGATTCTCTCTCTCTCTTTCTCTCTGCCTCCCTCTTCCCCTGCTCATGCTCTCTCTCTCTCTCTCTCTGTCTCAAATAAGTAAAAACATTTTTTAAAGATTTTATTTATTTGACAGAGATCACAAGTAGGCAGAGAGGCAGGCAGAGGGAGAGGAGGGAAGCAGGCTCCCCGCTGAGCAGAGAGCCCGATGAAGGGCTCGATCCCAGGACTCTGAGATCACGAACCAAGCCAAAAGCAGAGCCTTAACCCACTGAACCACCCAGGCGCCCCTCAAATAAATAGATCTTAAATGTTTTTCTAAATCTAAAGGAACAGTTCTCAGTCAAGGGCAATTTTGCCCCTCAAGGGAACATTTGACAGTCGTGAGATGTTCTTGATTGTCACATCTTGGGGAGAGCAATGATGCCGGCATCTTACTGGGGAGAGGTCAAGGATGTTTGATCTCGTAACGTGCAGAACAGACCCCCACCATAAAGAAATTATCTGGTCCAAAACGTCAGTAGGGCTGAGATTGAAAACCTCTGGTCTCAGGTTTCAGAGTGATTTGGGGTCGGCTTGTGTCCTCTCTCTTAGCCCTAAATCTTATGTTGGTGACCTTTTAGCCCATTCAAATTAGGATCCAAGCTCCTGGGAGCACCATGGGTTGCTGGCTCAGCCCTGTTCTAGATGCATCTGCAGGTGATGACATTCTCCTAAGCCGTGGGGGGTTGGAGACACCCCTGTCACTGCCCCGAATGTTCCCTGGCAATCAGACACCTTGTGCCTCTAAGGCGTGGTCCTTCCGAAAGAGAAACCATTTTTTGCAGAGTTGTGTCGTCCGTCCATCCCCCCCCCCCCCCCGCCCCAGCTCAGAGGTCCTATTTTCCCTTCCGTGAGGGGAGGGAGGCATTCCTTTCCTCCAGCAGGGCCAGTTCCTCGAGCACCTGTTTGTTTCCTCCCTCCTCAAGGTCCTACTGCCAGGGAGACCCCAGACCGTGGCCGTTTGTCCAGCCGTCAGCAGGACAAGGCCACCGTCGTGCTCAGACAATAGAAAAATACCAAGGAACTTCAAATTCAAACTTTCCTTAACTTAAAAACTGTCTTTTCTTGGGGGAACCCTTAGGAAACTCTAACCTCACCGGGGAGCCCCCTGGACACCCCCATGCAGCCTCCCATTCTCCTTGCCACCCTCCCTGCCTTGGCTTCCTCCTCCAAGTCCTGGTGGCCACCCCCACCCCCCCGGCGAGTCCTTATGCCCAGCTCGGGGCGCTGGCCCGCCTCACGCCCCCGGTAGACCTTGAAAAGGAGAAAGTCCACCTAGATCTCATCTCACGGGTGCCATGGACTCCGAAAACTCACTCTGAAAGCGAGGCAGCCGGTGGTGCCTTGGAGAAGGAGCTCTTTCCCTGGGTGGCTGTCCCGGTGGGTCACCTGCTATCGTTAATCAAGACAAACAGGCTCCTCAAGGTGGCCTGACAGCCGGGTTTGTTTCTCAGGCTGCTGTAACCCGTCGCCACTAACCAGTGGCTTCAGCAACAGAAATGTGTTTTCTCCGTTCTGGAGGCTACAGATGTGAGATCAGGGGTGATCACACTCCTTCTGAGGCCGGTGTTCTTGAGAACGTCTCCGGCCTGGAGATGGTGACAGTAGATGGCTGTCTTCCGACTGTCCCTTTCCATAATGACAACCGGTCAGACTGGACCTGTGCCCACTCTAATGACTTCATTTTAACTTGATTGCTTTTGTAAGACCCCCCTCTCCGGAAGAAGCCACGTGCTGAGGTCCTCCATGACGTTTTGGGGGAGAAATGATTCAACCCATAACAACAACTGAATGCAGTCCATGATCTGGGATTGGATTCTTGACTGAGGGAAAAAAAAAAATGACAGGGAAGAGATTATTAAGGCAATTAGCAAAATTTGAATATGGACTCTATGTTAGATAATATCAGTGTTACATCTCTTGTTTGGAAATTGTACTGTGGTACAATTTTTACAATAAATCTTGAATCTTTACAATAAATCTTGAATTAACAATAAAATCTTGAATTTACAATAAAGTCTTCTTGGGTGCCTGGGTGGCTCAGTGGGTTAAAGCCTCTGCCTTCGGCTCAGGTCATGATCCCAAGGTCCTGGGATGGAGCCCCACACCGGGCTCTCTGCTCAGCAGGGAGCCAGCTCCCCCCCCCACCCCGCCCCTCTTTCTCTGCCTGCCTCTCTGCCTACTTGTTATCTCTGTCAAATAAATAAATAAAATCTTTAAAAAAAAAAAAGAAAGAAAAGTCTTCTTCCCTTAGGAGACAACATGGCAGTGTTTAGGGATAAAGGAACGTGCATCTTGCACCCTAAAGTAATTCAGAGGAAAAATGTTGAAATTATGGATATATATGGGGTGCCTGGTTAGTTTAGTTGGTAGAACATGTGACTCTTGATCTCAGGGTTATGAGTTTGAGCCCCATGTTCAGTGTAGAGATTACTTTTTAAATCTTTAAAAAATTATAAATATGAACATGTGAATTGATGTAAAATGTTGGGGTTTGGAAGCCAATGGTCAAGAACAAATTCTTGGGTGTTTTGATTAAAGCACAGGGGCAGGACCCATGGGCAGAAAGAGCCCATTATATACTTTCAAGTTGGGAGGGGGTCAGGAATTTGGAAGCAAGGTTTCCAGGACCTCGAGGGTCTAGGTGTTCTTAAGAAAATGTCATTTACTACAATCTAGTAAAACCTTAGTCATGAGACCCTTCAGATGTATATCAGTGGGCCATATGCTTGGAGGATGATTGCCAACACGTATCTTGGGGGGTAAGAGATAAAGCAAGTTTCCAGAAGGATGTTTATAGGATCTTGGAGGTCAGGTTAATGTTAAGCTAAGGTTGCCTTTTGCCTCCAGCAATGTACTAACATGAGGCAACTTAGGTCCATGAGGACTTGTCTCAAGGACTTGTCAATGGGCTCCAAAAGAAATTTAATTTTTTCTGGATTCCTTTTGCCTTTGGTCTCCACATCACAAATTATATATTCATGTATAGCATACCTATATGCTATATATGTTATGTGTAGTATATAAAATTATATATATATAAATTGTATACATATATAATCTGCACTAATGTGGCAAAATGGTCTTGTATTACTCTTCTAAATTTAGAATTAATTCAAGATTAAAAATTGAAAAAAAAAAAAAAAAACCCAACACTACTGTGGTTGACTTTCTTTACAGCAGGTAGGTCCTTTTCTTCTCTCCAGATTATTCTGAGCGCTCTGCATGTAGAATTTTAGGAGGTGAACATTGTTCATTCTCAACCAGGAAGCACATAGTTTTGCTTCTGAAAAATGAAGACTTCTTGGAACCCTGGTTTTGCATTTGGTAGTAAGGCATTGATGGAGTGCCCCGTGCACAGACTGCCCCCTCTGCCCAACCCTGCACAGGGTGGCCTTGCTGGGAGGCAGAATGATGTCTGGGGAGAATGGTTGCCACCCACAACCTGGGCTCTTGACCCGTCATGGCCAACTTCCCATGCAGGGCCATTACACTGGGCTGGTGTACACTCCTCTGCCCACCTCGAGGGGACAGTGACCTGCACTGCAAGCCTTTGGGCTTTCATAAGGGCAGTGGGCAGTAGGGAGATGAGCTGAATGCCTTAAATCCTTGGGTCACCTTCTCGAGGTGGTGGTTCATTCATTCTGTAATCTGAGCTAAGAGGCCTAGGAAATCACAAGGAGCCATGGGGAAATCAAGGGTCAGACCCTTAACCCACTAAGTCACTAGGCGCCCCCAGAGGGATCTTTTTAAAGCACAAATCGGACCGTATCCACTGTTTAATACTTTCCATGGCTTTCTATCACACTTAGAATAAAACTCACTACAGCCTGTAGCACCCATCTGGTATGCATGTCTACTCCCTCTTCTCACATACTTTTCCAAGTTCACTCTGCTCTAGCTCTACTGGCCTCATTTCTAGTCCTCACACTGTCCAACCTTGTTGCTGCCACAGGATCTTTGCTCATGCTGTTTCCTATTCCTGCAGGAGTCTCTGCTCATATCGTCCTATAGCTCATTTCTTCTATTCATTAGGTTTTGCCTCAAATGTTACCTGCTCCAAAGGCCTTCCATCACATCACCCCTTTCCCTAATCACTCTTTACTTCGTTTTGTTTTGCAATACTATTTACTCCTTCTCTTATTAGAAAAGGACTTGTTTAAAATTTATTTTTATTTTTTTTAACATTGTATTCATTTATTTGAAAGAGAGAGAGCACAAGCAGGGGGAGTGGCAGGCGGAGGGAGAAGCAGGCTCCGCACTGAGGAAGAGCCCAACACGGGGCTTGATCCCAGGACCCTGGGATCATGACCTGAGTCAAAGGCAGATGCTTAACCAGCTGTGCCACCCGGCACCCCAGGAAAAGTCTTATTTATAGGCCAAATTAAAAAATCTCATTGGCTTGGGCACCTGGGTGTCTCGGTTGTTAAGTGTCTGCCTTCGGCTCAGGTCATAATCTCAGGGTCCTGGGATCGAGCCCCACATCGGGCTTGCTGCTCAGCGGGAAGCCTGCTTCTCCCTCTTCCACTCCCCCTGCCCGAGTTCCCTCTCTCCCTGTGTCTACCTCTGTCAAATAGATAAATAAAATCTTAAAAAAAAAAAAATCTCAGTGACGTAACACAAAAAGGATTAGTTCTTGCTCATATCACTTTCTGATGCAGGTTGGAGAGAGAGAGAGAGTGTGTGTGTGTGTTTTGGGGAGTAATGAAGGGAAGGCACCCGTTGGTCAGGGAGTCAGCCCTGCAGGGTACGAATTCCCAGCACCGGCAGCACGGGAGGGCGTCTGGCGTCGGGTGCAGGGGCTGGAAGCGACAGCCTTGGGGCCTCGCCGGGATCACCTACATGCCGGGACCTTGGGTGGGTCACTCACCCTCCCTGGAACGCTCTGTGCCTCCCTATTAACACAGCCAGTGGTCCCCGGCCCAGGGGCTGCTGCGAGGGGCTGAGGGCTTGCTGTAGGCGAGGGGACCGGAGGCCTGCGGGGCGCCCAGGGAGTGCCTCGGGGAGCTTGGCCATTATCACCCTTGTCGGGCCCTCTTTTGCCTCTGGAAAGCCTGGATTCCGAGGCAGACATGTTTGCAAAAGGTAACAGGTGTCTCTGTCCTTTTAATAATTTTATTTTCATTTTTGCAAGCCTACCTGCCCTTGTCCTGGCACTTATTCTGGGCCTCAGTTTCCCCGCTGTGGGTCATCTTCCCTGCCCTCTCCTTCGTCCTCTTCTCAGACTCTTCTGTCACTGTCCCCTCTCCACACCACTTAGTAAAGAGCAAGGAACCGAATGCCCCATCAGGCCTCAATTCAACCTCAATCCCGCCAAGACCCCATCAGCTCTGTCCTAATTCTCGAATTAAAGAGGCTACACAGTTCCTCATCCCATCGAGGGCTCGAACCCCGCCCCCCCGCCTGCCAGGACCCACTGCCACCCCACACCTCACTCACCACACCCCGAAACCAGCCCCTGAGGCCAGACACTTGAGCTCTGAGCTTTGAAAGTTTTAACAGGAAAAAAATAAACCCACCTCCCTGCCGCCTGAAACATCTAGAACACCAAGGTGAGGAACAACGGCGTTTCTCAAACTTCCTGTATGTCACCTACCCCAGGGTTCCAGATCGGGCTGTGGAAGCGATCCGGACCCCCAAACCGCGCCACGTGTCACCACATTCCTCCAAAAGGGCTCAACCCCCAGGACCTCTAAAGATGCACGGTGAGTTGACAATGAATTCTTTTGGTTTTACATAGGAAGTGAGGGGGAAAAACACAGTTCTTATAATGGTCTAAAATCAGAGAAAATAGAAGTTTTTGGTTAAAAACGTGCAGCCCCCTCCCCCCCAATGGTAGGTTAATATTTTGAATGTAGATACAGGGCGTGGGGCTGGCTGTTTAAAACAACATGGGAAGTACTGAGCTCTGTGCGTTACAGCAGAGGGAGGTGTTTGTGGAAAGCCCCGGGCTTCCACCCAGCTGGAAAAACCACCACAGGGAGGCAGTAGAGCTCAGTGGTTAAAAGTGTGGCCTCTGAATGCTGAAGGTTGGAGTTTGGAATCTGACTCTAGTACTTAATAGCTGTGTGACCTCCTGAAAGTTACTTAACTGCTCTGTGCCTCACTTTCCAACTCAGCAAAATGGGAGGAAACTACCATCTAAACCTGAAGGATGTTTTTAAGGATGAATGAGCTAAATAGCTTAACAAGTAAGCTCTCAATTAGTTTAAAAAAAGCAGGAGTTTAAGGTGGGGGCAAAAAAAATGCAGATAGGTCGATGCATAGATAGGCATTTTTTGGTTTTGTTTTGTTTTTGAGAGTGCAATATTTTTAAGGCTGTGAAAAATGCTTTAACACCAAAAGCTCCAAATAGTTACTCAAAGAGCCTGTCCCTAGTCCTCACCTACGGTCACATCCCTTTCTGGTCATGAAGCAGTTCTCAAGAATGGCTTCAGAATCGTCATGATCCTCCACAATGTTCTTCTAGCTTCCTTGTCAGGCAAAGGATGTATAATTTGTTCTATTTCACTCTTGAGTGTGACAAGCATTCATCTTAGCCCTTGTTGAGTGTACACAAACACACACACAATTTATATAATTGTCTTGTTATATGTAATATAGTTATGGTATAATATGATATATTAAATTACATATCAATTTTATCTTTTTTTAAAATATTTTATTTATTTATTTGACAGAGATCACAAGTAGGCAGAGAGGCAGGCAGAGAGAGAGGAGGAAGCAGGCTCTCCACCGAGCAGAGAGCCCGATGCAGGAATCGATCCCAGGACCCTGAGATCATGCATGACCTGAGCTGAAGGCAGAGGCTTAACCCACTGAGCCACCCAGGTGCCCCCAATTTTATCTTTTTAAATTTAGGATTTCACAGAGGTGAGAAGGCTACTTTTTCTGCTTTTGTTTTGGTTGCTGCTGTTGTTCAAGGTTTCAGAAAAAGACCTTAAAGTGAAACCTTTCAGTATTGATCACATTGAGTACGGTCCAAGTAGGGGTGAGGGGGGAGTTAGATCATGGCTGGTGATTAAGTGGGTGATTGGTAACATTTGGGGAGAAGGAGAAAGCTAATTAGGCGTGGTGGGCTCTGGGGGATCGGAGGAGAGGAATTAAGGCTTAATTACCTGATTGGATCATGATTCCATCTACAGGTTGGCTGGTTGTTCAGAGTGGACTTGTGAAAGAAGTGAGAGAAATCCTCTCTCTTCCCCGGTAGCCTGGGTAGATCAAGGTTGACCTTGAATCCTGGCAACCTCTCAGCTGCTTAGCAGGAAGTTTTTAGGGCTGGAGAGATTCCAAATGAGAGCTAATATTCCTAATGGTGAACATTTACTTGGCATTTCTGCTGCACCGAGTACAGCCCTTATATACTCGAACCTCTCAGGAAAGCCTCATCACACTCTATGAGGTGGGTGGGGTCCATTTTTACAGATGCGGAAATGAAGGCACAGGGAGGTCATGTGATCCGCCAAGGGGCAGCCGGCTTCTTCGGTTTCAGCTTCTCCAAAGGACCAAGGGAGGTATGTCCCAGAGTCCAGACTCTTTGGCTCTGCAGACCTGGCTCCTGGTGTGGGCTCTGCAATGGACAAGCGTGCCCAGCAGAGCTGGGTGGCTCCCCGTGGACACCCAGGAGGGTGTGGGGAAGAGCAAGCTGGTGGCCTCCGGTGAAGAAGCCATGTCCTTTCTTTAGTGGGAGAGCACCAATAGGCAGGGAAGCTGAGGGCTACTAGCCGGGATGTTGGGCCTCAGAACTCTACCCAGAATGAATCAGCACCCTTCAGATCCATTAGATCTTTTCCAGGAAAGATCTAATGCTGGGCAGAGGAGGGACTGGAACTGACAGTTTTTGTTTTTGTTTTCTTGATTTGTTTTTTTAAAGATTTTATTTATTTATTTGACAGAGATCACAAGTGGGCAGAGAGGCAGGCAGAGAGAGAGGAGGAAGCAGGCTCCCCACTGAGCAGAGAGCCCGATGTGGGGCTCGATCCCAGGACCCCGAGATCATGACCTGAGTGAAGGCATAGAGATTAACCCGCTGAGCCCCCCAGGAGCCCCAATGGAGCTGACAGTTTTATTTATTTATTTTAAAGATTTTATTTATTTATTTGACAGGCAGAGATCACAAGTAGGCAGAGAGGCAAGCAGAGAGAGAGAGAGGAAGAAGCAGGCTCCCTGCTGAGCAGAGACCCCGATGTGGGGCTCGATCCCAGGACCCTGGGATCATGACCTGAGCCGAAGGCAGTGGCTTTAACCCACTGAGCCACCCAGGTGCCCCTGGAGCTGACAGTTTTAAAAGCTGCTTCCCTGAGGTGTGTCCCTTCAAGCCAACACTGTTTTCTGAGGCCTTTAAATGAGCGTGGGAAGGAAACTAGTAGACACCGCAAACATCCCCTGACATGCATTACCTCTGTCAATTCCCTCAAACACCTGGGAGGCAGGGGCTAGGATTCCACCTCTAGAGAGAAAGAAATGGAGTTTCAGAGAGGTTGAGGAAGCTTCCTAGAGTCACACAGCCACCAAATAGCGAAACTGGAAAGTGAATTGTCCTCTGTCAGTCCTCTGCCTAATACTGCCAGGGGTGGGACTGATTGCTGGGGTACTAAGCCAGCAAGAAAAATAGCTGTGACCCCTCCATCCCCCAAGACTTTTAGTATTCAATCGAAGAGCTGAGCCTGATATCCAAATGACCAACAGGAGTCGCAGGCTTCGGTCAAGAACTTTCTGGAGCTGACTCTGCTTTTCATTCAGTGACTCTCATTGGCTAACCATGGCCCTGTGAGGAAGAAATCATCATTCCCATTTTACAGGTGGGGCAATTGGGTCTCAGAGAAGTTAAGAAAGTTGCTTAAGATTCCCCAGCCATCAGTTGTCTCTTCCCAGCCAAGGGAGGCACCATGAGAAGAACAAACAATCCGCGTGGGCGGGGTGGTTACATCTGGTGTGTGTGGAGCTCCAGCCTCATTCCAGGCCTGCAGTGAGTCATCTGCACGTCCCAGAACCAGCCCCTCTGGACCCACGGCTGTTTTGTACATTAGGCAGAGCTGGGCCCAGATAATGTGGTTCTAAGCAGAGAAGATGGCCTCCTTCCAACCACGTCCTCTCTGTAGGCCCTTGGGAGCTGGCCAGGCCCGGTGACCCGTGGAAGGGGTGATGCTGTGCCCTGGTGTCCAAGCAGCAGGGCTTGGCCAAGTCTGCTGGGCTCCTTCCAGCTCAGAAACCCATTTGCGTTTACCCGACAATGTGAACCAGATGTGGGGCACCTCCACTCTGCAGGGCAGAGGCCACTCCTGGAGGCCCCTGACCACCCGGCCCCCCAGCCCCGCAGCATCTGGGGAGGGGGCTCACTGGAAGCAGCGGTTGATAGCCCAGCCCCCTTTCCTCCCTCCTGCTCCTTGTACCCCCCATCCCATTCCTCATGGCACCCCTGCCTCTTCCCTCCCCCCCAACAGGAAATGACACTGGACAGATCTCAAAAGTCCATATGTCTTGGACAGTCTCTCTAGGAATTTTCTGGGCCTCTAGTTTGCTCTATGTGTCATGTCCTTTCCACTCAACACTTAAAAAAAAAAAAATAGGAAAAAGGAAAATAAGAGTGAGTGTCCTTCTCCCCAGGGCTCCCTTACCTTCTCTTGATCTCGGCCAAGAAATGTCGTGTCTGTATGTGCTCGTGGATTCGGGGAGGTTGTAATCTGTTACTGTCGTTACAGATTTTGATAATTATTCCCCGTGTGGCCAGTAGGAGCCCTCAAGCTAATTGCTGTGTCCTTTTGCCAGACCTGTCATGCTCTGAGCTTTCTAGCACAAGATGTTCTAGGCTCATCTCATGCTTTTCCTGTCCCAGCCCTGGGAAGCCAGTCATTCCTCCAAGGACCCTGGTTCATTTTAGTGCGGAGCTGAGATCTCAGTGCTGGGTGTGGTCATTGCTACCAGGGTGAGTCCTCTCTTTTCTTCTTGGGGGAGAAAATGAGGGAATGTAGGTGTGTATACACGTCCAGACACAGCAGAACACATACAACATGACATACAGACAATCACAACCAGGTATATTGACGTCTACTTATTTAAACACATTACGGTAAAATGCTCAGAACATGAAGTTGACCATCTTAACCATCTTCAAGGGCATTAAGAACCCTCACTTGTATCATCCTCTCCACCATCCCTTTCCAGATCTCCTCATCTTGCAAAAACTCTAGTAAATGCCCATCTCTATAATTCCTTTTCTATCTCTATATACTGAAAGAGTTCCCACCAATATGAGTTCACACCATTGTGTCTGATTTCCATCCAACACCACAGGCTTTGCCCCAGTCTTCTTCCCTTTCCGTATTTATAACCCTGTTCTTGGACAGTGAGGATTTCCCCTCCCCGCGTGGGCTCTGGCTCTCTACTCCAGGCTGTACCTGCATGGACAGTCTTCCTACCCTTTTCGGGCTCTGAATCCAAATGTCAGGCCACCTGCACACTGTGTGGGCACCCACTCAGGGTCACCAGGGTTCCCCACCCCCTTCCACGAGGGACACCTACCTAGCTCTGTCTTACCTAAGGTTTTGGATTGAATTGTTCCAGAAAGGAAGGAGAAGGGGAAAGGGATATAAAGAAGAGCTATTAGTCCCATCATTTTAAAGATTTATTTATTTATTTGAGAAAGAGAGAGAGAGAGCAGCATGGGAGGGGCAAAGGGAGAAGGAGAGAGAGAATCTAAAGGGCTCCATGCCCAGTGTGGAACCAAACTCGGGGCTTGATCTCACGACCCTGAGATCATGATCTGAGCCGAAATCAAGAGTCGGACGCTCAATGAACTAAGCCACCCAAGCGCCCCAGTCCCATGATTTTTAAACTAAATGACACAGACTTCATTCAGTTCTCATATGAGACTACCATTGGCCTTTTTCCATCATAGGATCCAATCCAGGATACCATCTTGCACAGAGTTGTCCAGTCTCCTCCAACCTGTGACAGTTTCTGAGTCAATCCTTGTGTTTCTGTATCTTGATATACTTTTTTTTTTAAAGATTTTATTTATTTATTTGACAGAGAGAAATCACAAGTAGGCAGAGAGGCAGGCAGAGAGAGAGAGAGAGAGAGGAGGAAGCAGGCTCCCTGCTGAGCAGAGAGCCCGATGCGGGACTCGATCCCAGGACCCTGAGATCATGACCTGAGCCAAAGGCAGCAGCTCAACCCACTGAGCCACCCAGGCACCCATCTTGATATACTTTTTTTTTTTTTAAGATTTTTTGTTTATTTATTTGACAGAGAGAGATCACAAGTGGATAGAGAGGCAGGCAGAGAGAGAGAGAGAGGGAAGCAGGCTCCCCACTGAGCAGAGAGCCTGATGCGGGACTCGATCCCAGGACTCTGGGATCATGACCTGAGCCGAAGGCAGAGGTTTAACCCACTGAGCCACCCAGGCGCCCCCCATCTTGATATAATTTTGAAGAGTATACTCTGCTATTTTGTATAATGTTCCTCAATTTGAGCTCATTTGATATTTTCTCATGACTAAACTGGGGATATAGATTTGGGGGAGGAATACCAAAGAGATAAAGTGCCCTTTCCATTCAATCATGTGAAGGGGAGTGTGATGCCACCGTGTGCTGATTACCTTTAAAAATGGGGAAACTGAGTTTCCAAAGCTGTCACCGATGAGGGAGGATTAGAAGCTGGGCTGGTCTCTGAGCCTTGTGCCGATTTCCTGAATTTGAGAGGAAGAACTGGCCAGTGTAGGAGATGACAAAAGGCCCCTGGTGTTCAAGTCAAGGGTGGACGGTGGGGAGACTTTACATCCATATGAGGTCCTCAGGCCAGGGCTGATTCACCACCCGTGGCCTCTTCCCCAGGACTCTGTCCAGTCTTGTCTTAAATTCCCTCTGTCTTGTGCAAGCAGCAACGAGCGCTCCTCTTCAAATAGATCTGGCGAGACCATCTTTTGTCCATTAGATGAGATTGTCTGGTCTTTGTGCCTCTAGCACCGGGATGGAAATAGTCTGATAATTCAAAAAGGATGCATTTTTCACGAGGGTTCAGGTCATACAAGAATCCTATAACCAAACCAGCTAGCAGTCATGTGGTCATCTGTGTCCGCAGCCCCGCTCCGGAGGTCCTGCCTGTTCTCTGGGCCTCTCCGGGTGTCGCTTACAGAAGAGGCGGTCGAAGGGAATTAGCTTATGGATGTTGGTGACGCTGGCTTCCCTTTGCCTCCTCTTGAGCTCTGTGCCTTGCAGTTATCAACAAAATCCCTGCTTCAGAAACTCTGAAACAGCCTGAACGTTCCAAACATGTCCTCCGGGCAGCGGTCAACCAGCATATGTGATTTGTCTGACCCTCACTTAATTAAAAAGTTTAAAATTAGTTCACAACATGAAAAAATCAGGAGCTCACCGTAAGAGCTGGATTTGGGCCTGTCTTGGAAAATCAGATGTGGCCAACATTCCTACATGGCAGCAGATGGTCAGGGCTGAAGAGTGGCTGCCGCTTTCAAATGTGGACACGTGCGCCCGTTCACCCTCTTTCTTGCCTCTACATTACCATCCCCAGCCCCATTCATGTGTATCGTCTGCCTGGGCTTGTAAGACGTCTGAGTCCACAATTCTGGTACATTCTTGCACTTTATTCATTCATGCTACACTGACTGAGCCCTTGACCCAGACCACGTTCTGTCCTGGACTCCAAGATCAACAGCATCTTCCCTGGTGATTCTAGAACTGTATGGAAAAGTCCCTGCTAAGATAAATCCTGTTGATGCGTGAGTGTTGAAGTGGTGCCTCCTAGCACACATATCCTTGAAGTCACCCTCTAAATTCAAGGGAGGTTTATAGGGAAAAGCTGCTTTCTTTACTCCGGCCCCAGCCATCTGTTGATCTGGACTTGTCCTGTGGTTGACTTTTTTTTTTTTTTTTTTAAAGATTGTATTTATTTATTTGACATTTATTTGACAGACAGAAATCACAAGCAGGCAGAGAGGCAGGTGCGGGGGGGGGCACGGAAGCGGGCTCCGAGCAGGGAGCCCAACATGGGGCTTGATCCCAGGACTCTAGGATCACGACGTGAGTGGAAGGCAGAGGCTTTAACCCACTGAGCCACCCAGGCGCCCCCTGTGATTGACTTTTAATGGGGCTTCATCTCTCTGCTAATTTTTTCTGCCTCTCTCCAACAGCTTCTCTGTTTATGTGTTTCCTCTTTTTCTGTGTTTATGTCGGGACCCCGCCACAGCTGTGAGAGAATCAGAGCGTGTGAGAGGGACAAGTGCAGGGCACCCAACTGTGGTGTGAGGTGACATCGGGGCTAGATTGGCCTAGCGTGTGAGCAATGGAGGCTCCATGCTTTGGAGTTTGTGTATTCAGAGGGTTCACAAGGCAGGGAAGGAGCGGAAGTCTTGGAGTCAGATTTGGTTGAAGTCTTGGTTTTGCCACTTCCCTGCTCTGTGACTGTGTGTAGCTAATTACCCTCCTCAGGTGTCTGTGTGCTCCTCTTTCAAATGGGGGCCACGGCTTTTAATCACAAGGTTGTTGTCAATATCTGGTATTATGTACATGAGGTTCCAAGACTTTGGTTTGGAACATGGTACTCAGCAAACAGACTTTTTTTTTAAAAGCCACTCTTTTTTTTGTTTGTTTTTTGTTTTGTTGGTATATAATTCTATGAAATTTTATCACATGTGCAGAGTCAAGTAAATATCCCACAATTTGGATACAAAACTGTTCCATCACTACTAAGAAACCATTTGTTTGGGACACTTGGGTGGCTCAGTCTGTTGGGCGTCTGCCTTCGGCTCAGGTCATGATCCCAGGGTCCTGGGATCGAGTCCCGCATCCGGCTTCTTGCTCAGTGGGGAGCCTGCTTCTCCCTCTGCCTGCCACTCCCCTTGCTGTGCACTCTCTCTCTTTCTCTGACAAATACATAAAAAGATAAAATCTTCAAAAAATAAAGAAATAAACTTTTTGTTTCACCCCTTCTTAGTCATACCCTCTCCCAACCCTAACCCCTGGCAACCACTGATTGATTGTCTGACACTATAATTCTGTCACTTCAAAAATCAAATGGCATGTAACCCCCTTTTTTTTTTGCAATCAACATATATTACTATTATTATTGCAAAAAAAAAGGAGCTATTTTTAAAATGTGTATCAATACCAGGCAAAAAGGGGCAAAAATGGCTTTGAATAGGGTGTAATCTTATTTCTAACCACCCCACAGCTTTATAGAGGTACAATAAACAAATGAAAATTGCTGGGGCACCTGCATGATTCAGTGAGTTAAGCCTCTGCTTCCACTCAGGTCATGATCTCAGGGTCCTGGGATCAAGCCCCACACTGGGCTCTCTGCTCCGCAGGGAGCCTGCTTCCCCGTCTCTGCCTACTTGTGATCTCTCCCTCTGTCAGACAGATAAATAAAATCTTTTAAAAAATTGTATGTTTTAAGACCTACAAGGTGATGATTTGACACATGTATACACTCTGAAGTTAGCACACCCCAAGTGAACATAGCCCTCACCTCCACGTAACCTTTTGAGATTGGTTTTTTTCACTCAGCAGAAAGCCCTGACATTCACTCAAGCTGTCCCAAACAGCAATAGCTCATTCTTCTTTATTGCTGAGTAATATTTCATTGTATGGATATACCACAGTTTGTTTTATCTGTTCACCTGTTGAAGAACATTTGACTTGTTTCCAGTTTCTGACTTGTGGTGGTGAATTTTATTTTTATTTTTTATTTTATTTTATTTTTTTAAAGATTTGATTTATTTATTTGAGAGAGAGGGCATGAGAGGGGAGAGGGTCAGAGGGAGAAGCAGACTCCCCACTGAGCAGGGAACCCGATGTGGGACTCGATCCCAGGACTCCAGGATTATGACCTGAACCAAAGGCAGTCGCCTAACCAACTTAGACACCCAGGCACCCTGTGGTGGTGAATTTTATATGTCAGCTTGACTCGGCCACAGGTTGCCCAGATACTTGGCCAAATGTTATCCTGGATATTTCTGAGGGTATTTCAGGATGAGTTTAGAGTTTATTTATTTATTTATTTTTAAATAATCTCTCCACCAAACATGGGGCTCGAACTCATGACCCCAAGGTTTAGTTGCATATTTTTCTGACCGACCTAGTCAGCCTGGTGCCCCATGAGTTAACATTTAAATCAATCAATTGAGGGCGCCTGGGTGGTGTGGTTGGTTGGATGCCCAACTATTGGTTTCAGCTCAGGTCGTGATCTCAGGGTCCTGGGATCGAGCCCCTTATCTGGGTCCACACTCAGTGGGGAATCTGCTTGAGACTCTCTCTCTCCCTCTGCCCCTCCCGTTTGTGCTCCTTCTCTCTCTCTCAAATAAATAAATAATGCTTTAATTAATAAACAAATAAATAAATAAATTGGCTGAGTAATGACAGCCTTAAGAGAAAAGAAAAAAAAAGTCTGGCTCTACCCTAAATTAGGGAGAATTTCTTTGGACTGCCTTGAGGTAGGATATCAGTATTTTCCTTCCTTCAGACTCAAACTAAAACATCATCTCTTTCTGGGTTTCAGGACTTTGGACTCAGACTGGAATTATACGTTTGATTCTCTTCGGTTTCCAGCCCACGGACTGCAGATTTTGGGACTTCCGGCCTCCATGATCTCGTGAGTCAATTCCTTGTAATCAATATAGACCTACATATATCCTATTGGTTCCTTTTCTCTGGGGAACCCTAATATGTGACTATTAAAAATACATCTGCAGTAAATACTGTTATCCAGAATTTTGAATAAATGTGAATTTTCATTTTTCTGGGATCAATACCCAGGAGGGCAATTCTGGGTCTTGTAGGAAGTGTATGTTTAACTGTAGAAGAAACTGCCAAGTTGTTTTCTAGAATAATTGTGTGCCATTTTACATTCCTGCTGTTCATCATTTTTATGATTTTACTGTATCAACTAGATTAGTTGACTTTGAAATTGGGCTGACATTTTGAAAGCTGGGCACACGGGTATTTTTGCCCACTTGAATTCTTTTTTCTTTTTTTCAAAGTTATTTATTTATTTCTTTGGTGGGGAGAGCATGTGGGCGGGGGGCAGGGAGCAGAGGCAGAGGGAGAGAATCCCAAGCAGACTCTGTGCTGAGAGCCTGACGCGGGACTCAGTCCCACAAGCCTGAGGTCCTGATTTGAGCCAAAACCAAGAGTTCGAGGCTCAACCGACTGAGCCACCCAGGCGCCCTGCCCCTTTTCTAATCATGGCATTTCCCGTATCCTCATCTCAACTTTCGGGTTTATTGGCCAAATACAGGGTCTGTAGCGTTAGAGGTTTGAAATAACAAACCTGGCTGCCTCCGATTTTCTTGGCTGGCACTGGGTCTTGCCAGGCCTTTGAATCAGCTGGGTGCAGGGAAGGGTCACCGGGAAGCTCTGGCTGCCGGACTCAACAGGAAGCGTGGGATGAAGCTTACTCTGGGTCTGGCTCGTGGTCAGCCCGTCTGGGGCCCGAGGTTCGGTGTGTGCACCGTCAGGAAACAGCCGAGGCTCTTCAATAAAATAAAGAAAAATTCATCAACAAGGAAGCTCCGAGCTCCTTCCTTTGAGAAATATCATCTTAGAGCCTGCGAGAAAAATCTCTGTGCACAGCACGTATGACCATGTGTCCTTTGGAGTCTGTATACACGTAAGTCAGAGACAGGTGGCTTTGAGGCTTTTTTTCTTTTTCCTGGAGAAGAGGGCGATGGATCTGAGCTCCCTCCGTGAGCTGAAAGCAAGAGCCAGGCTCCTGACTGACTGGGCCACCCAGGCGCCCCACCTACCACTACAATTTTAACACACTGCATTTTAGTGTTAAGTAGATTCAATCTACTTATGACCCTGAGATCATGACCTGAGCTGAAGGCAGAGGCTTAACCCACTGAGCCACCCAGGCAGCCCCCCTCACTCCTTTTTTTTTAAGAGAGAGAGAGAGCATGCATGAGCGCAGGGAGAGGGAGAGGGAGACTCTTAAACAGGCTCCCTGCCCGGCACAGGGCCTCACATGGGGCTCGATCTCACCACTCTAAGAGCATGCCCTGAGCTGAAATCAATTTGAACACTTAACCAACCGAGTGCTCTAGGTGCCCCGAGAGGTTATCTTTGAAAACATCTTTATTCTAACTTCCAAATTAATGCATCCCCGTTATAATAATCCGAACCATAAGGGAGAATTGAAAGTGACATGTTCTTTGGAGGGAGCTGCACGGAGAGTGGCTCATCTGATCGTCATCTGTGTTTATACACGGAAGGCTGTGTCTCCCTCTCCATTCCTGTGCACCCCTGTACCCCCGTCCCTGCACAGTAGGCCTCTTACCACAAAGCAGAACGTCTGGTTTCCCCGCCTGGAACCCTGCATGGGCCTCCCATCTCACTTTGTGTTTATGCCAGTGCGGATATTGGCATCTAGGCATGGCTGGTATCTCGCGTCTTCCCCAGCGCGTGTTCTACTCACCTCTTCTTCGTTCTCTCTGCTCTGGCTCCACCCCGTACCCCCAGCTTGTTCCCACCTCTGGATATTTACGTTTGTTTGGCGTATACAGAGCGTGTTACTGGCTCCCCCTTCCCTGCTCTGGATCTCTGCTTCGGTGTCTCCTTCTCAGAGAACCCTACTGTGAATGTCCTACCTGCGAGCCAGACCCTTGATCCCCTGGGCCTGCTTTCCTTGTCAATGCAGCATTTGTCACTATCTGCCTTCTACGCTCTACGCTCATTTTTGGTCTCTGTGACTGGAACGTAATCTCCGATAGAGTAGGGGCTTTTTCTATTTTGTTCTTCTTGTCTCCCCAGTGCCTAGAACAGTGCCTGGCAAGTAGTGGGGGCTCATTCGTTAGGTGCATCTGTTTGTTAGTTGGGTAAATAAATGAATGCCTGTATAAAAGTCACCGATTTTTGTTTACACATATTTTAGTTATTTGAAATACGACCCGTATTCATATCTCTTTGTAAAAGGAGCAGAAATGATTGCACACCCAAGGACCGGTTATGGTGCCGTGATGATGGCTGTCTTCTAAGTCAATTTGAAGCAATTATGCAGGTCTCAAATATAAAGGAGTCTCCCATTCACTCCAGAGCTCAGTTGTTCTCGGCAATCAAGCATGTGTTTTGCTTGGCTATAGGATAAAGAGGTAAACACTCTTGACGCCACACAGCAGCCGGCAGAACTGGATTTCTGACACAGGGCTCCGTGGTCATCATGGGAAGACAAGCATCTGAGCAGTCTCCGAGTCATGCTCCCGTACACAACCTCCTCCGGGGTGGGGGGCAGGGGGTGTGTGTTAGGGTGGAGCTGGCCACACCCTCCGTGTAGCGTCTTCATTGTGTGTGTGGCGTGTGTGTGTGTGTGTGCGCGCACCAGTGCACGAGTGTGTGTGTTTGTGTGGATTTGACTGAAGTGTAATTCATGCACCATAAAATTGACCCTTTAAAAATGTATGATTCAATTCTTCTAGTATATTCAGAGTTTGTATTATTCAGTATTATTCAGAGTTTGGCAGCTACTACCCCTGTCTAATTTCAGAACATTTCATCACTCCAGAAAGAAACACCATACCCACCAGCAATCCCCCCCCCTTCCCCCTCCTCCCCAGCCATAGAGAGCCCCCCACGATGTGCTCTCTGTGTCTATGGCTTTCCCTGTTCTGTATGTTTCATACAAATGGGGTCATGTCCTGGGTGGTCTGTCATGTCTGGGCTCCTTTCAGTTCGCATCAGGCTCTCTAGGCTCATTCATGCTGTAGCAGGGACCAGCACGCGGTTCATTTTTATTGCCAAATACTATGACATGGATAGAGCATATTTTGTTTATCTACTCATCAGCGGATGGGCATTTGAGCCTTCTCTGCTTTTATGACTGTTATGAATAATGCTGCTATGAGCACTTGTGTACAGGTTTGTATGAGGACAGATTTTTAAAAAAAATTATTTCAGAGAGAGATTAAGGGGAGGAGCAGAGGGAGACGGACAAGCAGACTCCCTGTCCAGCACAGATCCTGATGTGAGGCTCGATCCCATGACTCTTAGATCATGTCTTGAGCCAAAATCAAGAGTCGGATGCTTAACCAACTGAGCCACCCAAGTGTCCCTCCGTTTTGTTAATTGTAGAATATATCAAGCAAAAGTTGAGAATTTAATACATATAGCCTCCTTTGCACCCATCATCTATTTGAGCAACTTTTAATATTTTGCCATATTTGCTTCTGTGTTATTGCTTATTTTTGAAGAAATGAAGCATTACAGAGAGAGTTTCCCACCGTTATTCCTGTTGCATAACCCTCACCAGTCTTGTTCTTTTCTCTAGAGAAACTACTCTCCTGAATATTTAGGATGTCCTCATAATTTTACAACATGTACAACATCTGCAAATAATATCTAGAGTTGATGTTTAGGTTATTTATTAACTCTATTTAAATGACAATGGGTAGGGGCACCTGGGTGGCTCAGTCGTCGGGCACTGGGCATCTGCCTTCGGCTCAGATCATGATCCCTGGGTCCTGGGATCAAGCCTCCGTGTTCTGCAAGGAGCCTGCTTCTCCCTCTCCCACTCTTTCTGCTTCTGTTTCCTCTCTCTTGCTGTTTCTTTCTCTGCCAAATAAATAAGTAAAATCTTTTTAAAAAATTACAATGAATGTGTATTATGTTTCAACATGCTTGCAAATTCATGCTTTTGAATTTTTCCCTAGTGATATATGTAGCTCTAGTTCTTCTTCTTCTTCTTCTTCTTTTTTTTTAAGCTCTTGTATGTTATTTCTGCTACAATTTATTTATCCAGTCTACAGCTGAATGAGTATTTAAGTTGTTTGCAGCTTTTTGCTCTTACGAGACAGAGTGGCAGTGGGCATTCCCGTTTATCCCTCTCTGGGCAAGTGTGTGAGGACTTCTGTGTTCCCATTTCTGCACATCTTTTGCCAATGCCTGACGTCGCCAGGCTTTTAAGTTCCTGCCAACCTGAAAGATGTCAAGTGGTCTCTCAGGGCTGTTTCAATCTGCGTTTCCCCGTAAATGAGTCTGGGGATTCTTTCCACATGTCTTTGACCATTCTCTGGGTTTCCTGTTAAAATCCTCCCCCCCCCCGCCCCGGGCGCCTGGGTGGCTCAGTGGGTTGAGCCGCTGCCTTCGGCTCAGGTCATGATCTCAGGGTCCTGGGATCGAGTCCCGCATCGGGCTCTCTGCTCGGCGGGGAGCCTGCTTCCTCCTCTCTCTCTCTGCCTGCCTCTCTGCCTACTTGTGATCTCTGTCTGTCAAATAAATAAATAAAATCTTAAAAAAAAAAAATCCTTTCCCCCATTTTCTCCTCGGGTTGTTTGTCATTTCTTCTTGCATTTATAGGAGTCCTTTATATCTTCTGAAAATGAATCCTAAAGTCTGTGGGTGTTTTTTTTTTTTTTCCCTCTGTGAATACAATCTTTTGTATTCCTTTCTTATTTTCTTTCTTTTGGTACAGAAGGTTTTTTCTTTTTTTAAATTTTATAGTTTCTCCTATTTGTGTCTTAGTTGAGAAATCTTCTACCCAATGTTATAAAAATAATCCTACTTTTTTTCTAAAGTTTTCAAGTTTTGCTTTCACAGGTAGGTCTCCAATCCATCTAGAATTTATTTTTGTGTATACTATGCAGGGAGGATCTAACTCTTTTCTCCCACGTGGGTAACTGATCCTGCCAGCCCCACTTTTGAATAGTCCAGTATTTATAATGTCTCCTCTGCTGTAGATTGTTTTCGTATGGCATGGGCAGTTTCTGGCCTCTCTCTTCCATTTGTTCCCTTAATCTCTGCTTCTCTGTGCACAAACACCATGTTGTCTTTATCATAATAGTATGACAGTATTTGGAAGGGCAGTTGCTGCTACTTCGCTCTTCAGATATTTCTTAGCCCTTTTTCTTTATGAAATTCAATAAGAAAACCTATTTGGGGAGCACTTGAGTGGTTCAGTTGGTTAAACATCTGCCTTCGGCTCAGGTCATGATCCCAGGGTGCTGGGATCGAGCCCTGCATCGGGCTGCCTGCTCAGTGGGGCGCCTGCTTCTCCCTCTCTTTCTGCCTGCTACTCCCCCTACTTGTGCTCTCTCTCTCTCTCCAATAAATAATAAAAAATAAATAAATAAATAACAATAATAAAAAATAAATAATGAATAAAATCTTTTTTTAAAAAAGGAAGAAAATCTATTTGGATTTTTGTTGAAGTTGCATTATAGATTTTAAATTAATTTGGGTGGGGGAGAATGGCATCTTTACAATTTTGAGTCTTCCTATCTCTGAACCAGTTCTAGATATAGGTCTTCTTATGTCCTTCAATAGTGGTTGGTGATTTTTTTCCTCCACAGAGCTTTTCAATCTATTTTGTTGGATTTATGCTTAAGTATCTTAGAGCTAGTGTGTGGCCCTGTATGCATTGAAGGAGTGCAGCAAAATGACTTAGTTAGACATTGGGAACTGGTCACCACCATAAGTGTGTTAACACCCACCATCTCATATAGATACCAAAAAAAAAAAAGCAAAAAAGTTTTTTTTTCTAGTGATGAGAACTCTTTGGGTCTACTTTTTTTTTTTTTTTTTTTTTAAGATTTATTTATTTGTACAGAGAGAGAGGAGAGCGTAAGGGGAGGAGCTGTAAGAGGGAATCTCAAGCAGACTCCCTGCTGTGCACAGAGCCCTGACTTGGGGCTCAATCTCATGACCCTGAGATCATGACCTGAGCCGAAACCAAGAATCTGGTGCTCACCTGACTGAGACACCCAGGTGCCCCTGGATCTACTTTTTAAACAACTTCAAAAACATTTTGAATTTGTTTATTTGAGAGAGAGAAAGTGCAAAAGCACAAGTAGGGGGAGCAGCACAGAGAGAGGGAGAAGCAGACTCCCTGCTGAGGAGGGAGCCCCGTGCAGCAGAACTCCATTCCAGGACCATGAGATCACGACCTGAGCCGAAGGCAGACACTTAACCGACTGAGCCACTCAGGTGTCCCTAAACAACTTTCAAATGTACTAGACAGCAGTGTTAACTGTAGTCATCTGGTAGATTTTAAAGCTAAAAATCACATCCTGTAGGCAACACTCTAACCCTGCAGGCGTTGTCTCCTGGCTGACCTGTAACTGAGCCTTCAGCAGGCCGTTCCACCCTCCCCCAAGCCAGTTGCTGCTGGGCAGTGGGACGTCTGTTAAGGCCAGTGAATTCCGTGGATGTGAGCCTCTTACAAGGATGCCTTGGTTGGAGACGCCCTTGTGTGTTGTAGGTAGAGATAGATAAACTCTTCATAGATCCACAGAGGATGGTGCTGGCAGAGGAACCACGAGCAGGGAAGATCCTCTGGACCCAGAATGGGCACCTGCTCCTGTGAGAACAAAGCACAGCTCTGTCCACGAGGCCCATGTCATTAACATGTTGTCAGGTGGCTGGCTGGTCCCTCCACCCTGGAAACGATGCTGTGTTGGAAGGTCAGGGTTGACCTCTGCTAGCAGAAGGGGCCCTTCCTTAGCAGGGGCAGTAGCCAGATCAATGTGTTGGGGAAGGGGACATGGATGTTGTTGAGCCCATGCGTGGTCTCCAGCCCAGCTTCCGCGGCTTTGTCAGCCCTTTGGCCTCTAGCCCTTTGGCTAAGGTCTAGTCAGGAAGCCCTGGGACACTCGGGAAAAGAGCCCAAATGAATCCCATGGGATGAGTCATTCTGTCTACCTCATTTATGGGCACACATGTGGGACATGGATGGCTTCACGTGCGAGGCCCATTCCAAGGGCCCATCCACATCTTTCTCTCCTCCAGAATCTCCTTGTCCCCAGTTTTCTAGTCTTGTTCTTTCCAAGCCCCCTGACCAGCCAGCCAACCCATCAGCCACCGCCAGCGTGGATTTGTACCACACGCCATGCTCCATTCCACACAAAGTAGACAACCACATATTTGATCTGGAGTTCGGCCCACCGGGAAGGTTGTCCTTCTCCACCCTGGTGCAGGGCCGTGCTTAGGCGGGATGCTGTACTAGGTCCTCTGTTTCCTGCTGATGTCAGCCTGCTCTCCTGACTCCGCCAGAAACCAGGCCTACTGGTTCTTCTTCCTCCACTGCTAACAGGTCATGAGGAAATTGCCCTGAGTCTGTAGGGGCTGGTAGAGGGAGTGAGGGAGGAGCAGTAGGAGCTCTTGGTCACCTGCTTGTAGGGCTTGCCTGTGCCTTCTGGGTCATCTCAGGCCTGGACCCAGATATACCAACTGCATTTTGTAACAGGACGCTGGGAAGCTGCTGTTCATGTCATCTGGTGTGCTGTGGTCAGCTGGTCAGCCCATACATGGGCCCGGGAACAAAACAGGACCTGCTTTTCAAATGGAGGATGATTTATTGGTCAATGAGTACATGACCTTCTCCAATGTATCATTCTTTTGTCGGTCGTGCTCGCTTTGGCAGCACATATAATATCATTCTTTTGTCGGGCCTTGTCAGCACTCCTTCCAGTATCTGCCTTGGCCAGAGGCACTTCTGGTGGCATTAGGTGGGGTAGGTCAAAACACCCAAAGGCTGGGCATTATGGATGGTGGCCTGGACTGCCACAGAGCCCCTTCTTCCTCCAGTCCCCATCAACACCAGCAGCCTTCCCGGTCGCCCAGGAGAGTATGCCCACATGTGATTTATGCCACCTCCAATATTCAGAAGTTCAGCCCACCGGGGTTGCTCCTTTTTCTTCATGGGGTGGGCAAAGCAAAGCGCAACAACTTGTCTCTTACTTTGGAAGAGATGTTCTGTTGGATCCTAAACCCTTCCCAGTATGGCAGGCTTTGAGCATCTGTGGGGTTCCTCTCCCACCCCGTCAGAGGCATGTGGCTTACTGAGCTATCTGGGTTGATTACTATGTACAGCTCACCAATGTGATGGACCAGCATAACATTCTGTAGCTTATCAAGATAAGGAAAGCCTCCTGGACTAGATTAAGATGGGAGACACGTAGCTGGTGGAGCCCGAAGGCAAACCAGTAAAGATCATCTGTATTGACTCCTGCTTCTAAGTTTCTTTATTGATGGGCATGGGAGGAAAAGTATTTCTGTAAACAACAACAACACAAATCCCACCAGAAATAGACTCATAAATTCCGAGAACAGAGGGGTGGTTGCCAGAGGACAAGGGGGGTGGGAAGATGATGATATTGGTGAGGGGGATTAAGAAGTATAAACTTCCAGGGGTGCCTGGGTGGCTCCTTCAGTTAAGGGTCCAACTCTTGATTTCAGCTCAGGTCATGATCTCAGGGTCATGAGATTGAGCCTTGAGTCAGGCTCGGTGCTAGACTTGAGATGATCTCTCTCCTTCTCCCTCTGCTCCTCCCCCCTCCAAAAAAAGAAGTAGTAACTTTCAGTTATAAAATAAACCCATCAGAGAGATGAAAAGTGCAGCATGGGGAACATAGTCAAAAATGTAATAGGGTCGTATGGTGACCACTGGTGACTCTACTTGTGGTTGTGAGCACTGAGTAGAGAATTGTTGAACTGCTATGTTGTATACCTGAAGCTAATATAATGCAGCATGTTGACTGAACTTCAGTTTTTTAAAAAAAGTGTTCCTCGGGGGCGCCTGGGTGGCTCAGTGGGTTAAGCCGCTGCCTTCAGCTCGGGTCATGATCTCGGGGTCCTGGGATCGAGTCCCGCATGGGGCTCTCTGCTTGGCGGGGAGCCTGCTTCTTCCTCTCTCCCTCTGCCTGCCTCTCCAACTACTTGTGATTTCTCTCTGTCAAATAAATAAATAAAAAAAAAAAAAAAAAAAAAAAAAAAAAAAAAAAAAAAAAAAAAAAAAGTGTTCCTCTGCTGCATAGCCGTGTATTAGGTAGACATCTTTGTGGGGACTTCTCTTCTGCCTTCCACACTAAGTGTCTCTTCATGTGTACATTCCAGGACTAGGGACATAACCACAGGAAACCAGACTTTGGTCAAGATTCCATTTACATCTGGTCTCCATAAACTCTTCTTCTGACAGGTAGACCACAGTGGTATTTTCGGTCTCTAGAGATAGCAATTTAGAACCAATATCTAAGAACCCCTAGAAAATCTGGGTGTTTCCTTTTCACAGTGCACAGTCACTCGGGTAAGTGGCCCTGAGACTGTCTAGGAGGGTTTGGGGAAAGAGTCACAGTATATACATGGTACGGTCTTGCAGACCTCTCCTCCAAAGGTCTCAGCCTCCCCTTCCATCAGTGGGACTTGGGTGTGTGACCTGGTTGATCTGGGAACTGCATAGGAAGCCTTGAATCCCTAGCATGGCAAGGCAAGTTAGAGTTCCGCTTCCCAAATTAGGGAATTTTTCCTTCTTATGTGTCAAGTGGCATCTTACCAGGTCCTTTTCTACCTAATTCCCAGGAACCCTGTGATCCCTTGGCTCTCACTGGGCCGTACAGTCTGATTCCCACTCTTCTCTGCTGTTTACGAAGAAATTGTGCCAGGTCTTGTCTGACAAACGGCCCCCTGACCTCTGCCCTTCTGGAATTTGGCTATTCTCATGGAGATCAAGGACTCTTCTTTGTAGCATCTCAGGCCTCATCTCCAGCCTACAGTGACAGTCACCACAGAGCTCCTGCAAGACAGTGGTGCCTCCGTCAAAATGCATTTGTTAACATCTTGGTGAAAAGAATGTCCTCCAGGGTTGAGAGTGAAGGAGGGGAGATATGGCCGGGAGTGGCCGAGAGGTCACACATAACTGATTCGCTTGAACATTCCTGTTCCTTTGGGCTTTCAGACTCCTTCCTCTACACATTCGGCATGCCAAGGACTTTCTGGCACCTCAACATCATTAACTTTAGGTCGCCGTTGAAGCTAGTCTGAATTAGCCTTATAGGAGATTATTCATCCCAAACTCCAAAGCCCAAATCTGGTTGAGTATCTTCACATCAAGTGAATTCAGTCCAAGGAAGACTTTTACTTACCTTCCTTGAGCTATGGTGTGTAGAATCCATTCCCATACATGCTCCTAAGACTCCTGATTTGAACTGGAAAGGTCCTGAACTCTTTCTGCGTCTAGGCCATCTCCTTCTGAAGCTTCTGGGGATTTGTACTTCCCCATCTGGGTTGTGTTGGGATCTAACTCTCCCTTCAGGCCTGGGAGATTGAGGAGATTTCCTACCTGGGTGCAGTCACTGAGGGGCTCCGAGGCAGGGAAAAGTCTGTTCCCCCAGACAGGGAAGGGACCACCTGTGCTGATAGGAGAGGTTCAGGGGAATTTGAGAGTTCAAGGTTCTCTGCTACATGTACAGTGAGGCCCTGGGCTCAAGATTCCACCACATCTACTCTGCAAGGACAGAAGGCAAAGCCCTCTTCAAAGCTGCCACCAAGCCTTTCTCACTGGCCACTGCCTTCTTAGTGTGACATCCATGGCTTTCAATTTTTCCTCTTCCCTGTGTGTCCTGTCTAGGGCTGCCAGAAGAGGCCAAGTGACCACAATGGGAGAAACGACCAGAATTGCTATAGTAACTAAGGACCCAAGTCACTCCAAACCCAAGTGCCTTATCCTCCCCCATTCCTTGCTGCTGCTGAGAAGTTGAGCGATGACAATGCCAGGGGTGTCCTGTGACCCATCCCACCCCCCCCCCCCCCCCCCCCCCCCACTGCTCCCAAGTTGTACAAGGAGGTTGTGGCTGCTTTTTGCAAATATATGAGCAATCTAATCATCTAATCTCAGGGTTAGATTGTAATGCCAAGGGGCTGCCCTTGGTACTGGGCGACCCCTGATCCCAATTACCCCAGCAGGGAACAGGTGCATATTCAAACTGGGGGAGGAGAGTCTGATGAAAGGAAGGTGAGAAAAACAACAAGGGATAGGACGGAATGCCAAAGCTGGGAATGTGGAATGCTTTCTTGGCCATGTCTGGCCTGAGGGGGAAGGGTAGGAGCGCTCACTGAAATTCAGGGATGGAGAGGTCTAGCAGGAGACTTGACCTTCTGGCAAGGGCTGCAGCTGCCCAGTGGCAAGCCCTCAGGCTGCTGGAGAAATCAGAGCCCCACCTGTGCACTCCTCCCTTCCTTCTCTCTTCTCTTGGCACCCCATTGGCTGAGACTATCAGAAGCCAGAGCAGGATGACCCAAGGACAGAGAAAGGTGAAGAGTGAATTTTTAGGGGCAAATGTCCAGCAAGGCTCTTATTATAACTTTGATGTTTAATAATCTTTGAAATCCAGAGATAAATCTTACTTGGTCTTTTTTTTTTTTTTTTTTTTTTTTTTAGTTTAAAAAAGATTTTATTTATTTGAGAGAGAGAGCATATGCCTGAGACGGGGGAGGGGCAGAAGAAGAGAGAGAAGCAGGCTCCCTGCTGAGCGGGGAGTCCAACAAGAGGCTTGATCCCAGGACCCCAAGATCATGACTTGACCCAAAGGCAGGCACTTAACCGACCGAGCCAGCCACCCAGGCGCCTGCCCCTTGAACATTTTAATTTCATTTTTATTCCCCAGTAAATTCATTTGGTAAATACATTGTCAAGCTGTTTAAATCTGTTGTTATTTTCTAGCCAACTAAAGGAAGGGTTTCCCCAGTTGCAGTTAGTTTGGGAAGAAATGCCCTTGTGCCACGGATGATTCTCTGTGAGGTGATGGAGTTCTCCTTAATGTTCTTGTTTTTGGTATCCGTTCCTCCTCCATACAATACCGTGGGAGTGTTTCCCTGCCCTTTTCCAGACCCTGTGCACTCCGTTCTGGTCTTATGGATCAGCAGAGCCCAACCTTTGCACATAATAATACAGACAGAAAGTCATACCTTTAATTTTTTTCTTTTTAAGATTTTTTATTTATTTGTCAGAGAGACAGAGAGAGTACAAGCAGGCAGAGTGGCAGGCAGAGGGAGAAGCAGGCTCTCCGCGGAGCAAGAAGCCCGATATGGGACTCGATCCCAGGACCCCGGGATCATAACCTGAGCCGAAGGCAGACACTTAACCGACTGAGCCACCCAGGCATCCCCCTTTGATTTTTTTTTTTTTTAGTAATATCTATGCCGAACGTGGGCCTTGAACTCACCACCCCAAGATCAAGAGTCACACGCTTCACAAACTGAGCCAACCAGGCTTCCCCACAGTGTTTCAGACTCACCTGTCATCCCTTTGCCCCTATGTGTGGCTATTATGACTATAGTCTGATCTATAAAATGTGGGGAGAAATGATGTGTTCAACCCCCAGGCGGTGCCCTCGGGAAACATGTGCCTCCCCCTCCCCTTTATTCCCTTTCTGCTGCCAGGAATGCGCAGCACACGGTGGGCTTGAGCCGCCTTGAACCATGCCCTTGGGAGGGGGCAGCAACAAGACAGAAGGAGCCAGAATCCCTGGCGACTAAGGACGGCTCCCAGAGAAATGGGAACTTCGCCTTTTTTTTTTAAATAAATTTTATTTATTTATTTGACACACAGAAAGAGAAATCACAAGTAGGCAGAGAGGCAGGCAGAGGGAGAGAGGGGAAGCAGGCTCCCCGCTGAGCAGAGAGCCCAACGTGGGACTCGATCCCAGAACCCTGGGATCATGACCTGAGCCAAAGGCAGACGCTTTAAACCACTGAGCCACCCAGGCACCCAGAAACTTCGTTTGTTTAATCCACTGTAACTTGGGCTCCTGTTTCATCTACCCTGTCCGTAGATAGCGACCTAACTTTATGATTTAAAACATTTTTTTGCGTGACGGTTATTTTTAAAATCACGAGTCATGAACAGCAGGCTTGGGTCCAGCGTGGACCCAAAGCAGGCTGCCTACAGCTCTGAGGCCGTTCCTGACAGAGCACAGAGCTGTAGAAAAGCCTGGACGCCGGAGTCAGACAGTCCTAGGCTCGAATCACTAGGCTAATCACTGCCTGGGGTCCCTCGTGGACCTCAGTTTTCTTATCTGTAAAATGCTACCAGGTTGCAAGGAGCCGTGATTACTCAATCTTCCGATGGTGTCCGGAGCGGTGAGCCCAGGTTGACAAGCAGGCACAGCTTTCTGTCCCTAGGGTGGCCTTGCGTCTTCCTCTCTGCCTCCCTGTCCCCACTTCCTGTTCCGATCTCCTGTCCTTTCTTTCACAGAAGTTCTGGGTTGCTCTTGCCCTAAGCGGGACTCCTGGGACCATCAGCACGTTTTACCCGGAGAGGCCTTCAGGAGGCCCACAGCAATCCCCGGCGACCCTGTTATTTCTTCTTCTTTTTTTTTTTTTTAAGATTTTATTTATTTATTTGACAGACAGATCACAAGAGGCAGAGAGGCAGGCAGAGAGAGAGCGAGAGAGGAGGAAGCAGGCTCCCTGCCAAGCAGGGAGCCCAATGCGGGACTCCATCCTAGGACCCTAGGATCATGACTTGAGCCAAAGGCAGAGGCTTTAACCCCCTGAGCCACCCAGGTGCCCCTGAACCTGTTATTTCTTCTCCCTCCTTCTACCAAAGATGCTTCTTCAGCCCACTGAGAGATGCTTTCTTTCTTCCTGGGGCTTTTGGCAGCAGAGAACTCACCACGGGCAATTGTGACTAAGTCCGACTTGATGACCTGCCTCTACCCTCTCTCTCTCTGGCCCCCAGGGAAAGCCGAGACAGGGAGCTGGTGCCCTGGGCCCCTGAGCCAGTGGTGAGGAACAGCCAGCAGGGGGAGGGCGACTGGTCAGGACCGTCCTGGGCCTTTGACACATCAGGTCTTGGAGGAAGGTCGCACACTCTTCTTCGTCTTGCGGTTTGCAAGACACATTTAATACTTCCTTGGAGATGGCGTGGGAGAAAAAAAAGAAGAGAGGAAAGGAAAACAAGAACCCAAATACCATTGATTCCCTGAGGGAGCAGAGGCCTCGGCACTTCCTGTGGTAGCCTCGTTTCCCAGGCATGGGTTCCACCCTGGCTCTGAAGGTCCCAGGTCACCTCACTCCGCCTGGAGAGCTCGACCTTTTATGCAACCACATGAAGGTGACCAATGTCTGGTGGCTGGTCAGGCCTTCCTGCCTTTTGATGCACGCCATTCCTGAGAGCTGAGCTGGGCCCCCGAGGATGAGAGGACCCTTCAGACTTCCTGAGTGTCTCCACACTCAGACTCTTGGGGTCTGTGGTCTGAGATGCTGGTATGACTATTGTATTCTACAAAGTGTGCCCTGTGGGTCCCAGCAGAGCTTTGTGCAAACCACCTCTAACCTGACTGACGGACTGACGGAGAGCGTCTAAAAGGCCCTTGACCTTGCAGAGAATGAGTGACTGGCTGGGTGGGGCTGGGAGCGTGAGGGGAACCGCCTGTCTGGGGCAGTGGGGACCACTGAGCCAGCCCATGCCCTCTATTCTGGTACTTTGGCGCTCCTTCCATGCATTTTCACACATTTCTGTGGCCCTCACTATTGCTAAGGGCCAAGATATGTCACCATATTCTCATCCTCCTCCCACTTGAGGAAACTGAGTCTCAGTGAGGTCAGGTGACTGTCTCACCAGACAGAGGTAGGATTGGAACTCAGAGCCGGTGGACTCCAGGGCTGGTCTGCCTCCAGCCAGACACAACATGGTTGCGTAAGGTGTTGGCAAAGTCAGGAAACAAGGGACAAACTCTTTTCTTTTAAAATCACCTGGCTGAGGTCATGTATAGTCAGGTTTCTCTGCTATAAAGTGCCTCTTTTTCTCCCACTTTCCAGCTGTGCTTTTTGGGAAGGAAGTCACAGTACACAACCCATGGGTAAGGAAGGGCCGGGGAGCCTTGAGGGCAGAGTATGAACATAGATTATTTGGAATTGTTCTGCATGGAGATTTCTATTTTGTTCCCCCTTTGTTAATTTATTCAACTACTTCTTTTTTTAAAGTGTGTGCTATTGGGGCGCCTGGGTGGCTCAGAGGTTTAAAGCTTCTGCCTTCGGCTCAGGTCATGATCCCAGGATCCTGGGATGGAGCTCTGCATGGGGCTCTCTGCTCAGCAGAAAACCTGCTCCCCCCACCCCGCCCATCTCTCTGCTTACTTGTGATCTCTCTCTCTCAAATAAATAAAATAAAATAAAATAAAATAAAATGTATGCTATTTTCATTTTCAAATAATAAGCTCATTATGTTTTTAGATGAAGTACCTTTAAACTGAAATTACTGGGTCTGTTAAGCTGGGAAAAAAAAGTATAATAAATGTACCACAGGATATCCAGAAGCTCTGGAAAAACAGGGAAATTACTGTGTATTTTTCAGATTTGTAATTAGATTCATTGGTTTAAATATAGAGGCATTTTGGGACACTGGGGTGGCTCAGTCAGTTAAGCGTCCAACTCTTGATTTTGGGTTGGGTTGTGATCTCGGGGTCATGAGATCGGGCCCCATGTCTGGCTCCCCGCTTAGTATGGAGTCTGCTTGAGATTCTCTCTCTCTCCCTCTCTCTCTGCCCTTCCCCCAGCACATATGCACGCATGCACGTGTCTGCACACATGCTCGTGCGCTCTCAAATAAACAAAAGCTTTAAAAAAAATGAAGAGGCATTTTGTGTGGAAAGGTGTTGGAAGGCTGGCTTCCCCAAAATGGGGCATGTTATTTGAGAGTGTTCCTGACCTACTGCTTAAACCTATGTTTTTCCTGGTCCCCTGACTTGTTGGCCACGAGTGGTGTCTCCCACAGCGATGGCCAAGCCTGTCCTGCCTGTGAACAGCCTCTTCCTCTCAGCTTGGCTCCTCTGAGGATACTAGGACCCAGGTCCCACAGACTGGGGTAGGGAAAGCCCGACAACCACCTCATTTGATGAAAAATCAGACAATCTAGGGAGAGCGCGTGGCTGGCTTCAGACATGTGATGGCTTTGCTGGGTGGGAAGCAGCTCGTATCTTGAACAGGATTCCTTTTCTGGTAGAGATCCATGCCTCGCGGGCATCCATTCCCTGTCCTGAAAATTGTTTCCGGGGTGGTCATGGGACCTAAGCAGGCCCAGTCAATGAGAATCTCTGTCAGTGTGCATTCCAGAAACTTCCAGCTTGACCTTGGTGGAACTGTGAGAAGGGGATCTCCAGCAACTCAGCCAGGATTGAGGCCCCCTGCCCCCACCAACACCATGATTCTGGGAATAGGGTGACCAACCCTGCTGGTTTCCTGGGGACTGTCCTAGTTTTAAAACCCAAAGTCCTATGTCGTGGGAAAACCCTCACTCTCAGGCAAATTAGGAGGACTGTCCACTGTAGCAGGGAGAATGGTCTTTTGGCTTTCCACATCCAGCCTCTAGAAAGGACAAAGCGAGTTTGGAGCCGAGGGAGGGGCTCAAGCCAGCCGAAAGGGGGCTCCTCCTGGGCTAGAGTCTGGCAAAGCCTGGAGAAGTGTGGCTGCCTGGTTGGGGCTCACCTTCAGGCCATCCTCAAGGTTACTCCATCTCTTCCAACAGGGAAGATCCCTTAGTTTCTTCATTTATAGGAAATACATAGAAGGATGTAGATATATACAGATTGACATGAGAAGATGCTCGTGATCCATCACGTAAGCAAAAAAAAAAAAAAAAAAGAGGCGGGTTGAAGAATGCTTTGTACCATATGAGCTCTTTTCTGTAAATAAATAGGTTTGAAGCCGTCTGCCAGGGTGTTGCCTCCTGCTATCGTCAAGCTCTTATCAAAGACAAGCTTAAAGATGCTTGTTTTGGTTTTCAGAGAGGAGGAAGAGAATACCACAGCTTTTATTATAATAATCATAATGCTCATAATAACATTCCAAGCTTTGAGTTGCTCACTGCATTTCCCCATAAACAGAAGGCCTGGAACATGTCTGGAGACTGCTGTGGTCACACCGTGTATTGGGGGAATTTTCTTGCTTTTTCTCTTCTTCTGGGAACTTGAACTGACACATTTGGCCATTTCCATCCTGAGCGCTCTGTTGGCGGTTCTCTCCTTAAACAGCCGAGTTACTTGCCATCAAAAGTTTCCAGGCATGGGTTTTAGGACATTCATGCTCTCTGGCCAAAATACAGAGGTCGTATTTTTGAGCTCACCAAGGCAGAACTACTGTGGAGAGACGGTAGGAACTATCTCTCTCTCTCTTCTGGCTGCAAAGGAAGATCTCAGGCCACAGCCTCTGTGGTCTGGAGGCTGGTCCACCTTAACAGAGCTGGGAGATCCCTCTGCTGGGTGCCTGAGTGTGAGGTCCCAGAGCCCGAGGCAGGCTCAGCTGGCTTCCTTGTTCACTCCCGGGGCAGGTACAGAAAGCAGGTTTCCTAGAGATCTCTGGGCACTGGTCATGTAACTTCTGATCTCAAGTCATGTAACCCATGTAACTTCCGATCTCAAATCAAGAAGGTAAGGCTGGAGAAGTCCTTGTTGGGAAAGGGAATCCTAAAATAAGACATGAATGAGGCAAGGGAGACAGAAGTAGGGACAAGAGCTTTGTAGGCAGAGGGAGCAGCATGTGCAAAGGCCCTGAGGTGGGCGTGTGCCTGGATGGCTACATGTACTTGGGAAAGGCCAGTGTGGCCAGAGAGGAGTACCTACCAGAAGGAGGTAATGTGGTTTGCTAAAAAGCTGCTCCCTGTGATAGTTCCTGTAGGGCCTTAGTTCCCTGTCTCCGGCACCGGGATCTTCCTCTCTGCAGTGGCAGACCCAGCCTCGGGACCTGCTGACTTGCCAAACTTCCTCCCCCACATCATTCCCAGGATGATGCTGGCACAGGAGCGGGTTAGTCTTCTAGCCCACCCGAGCTTGGCTGTGGGCTTGGCATAAGTATCGCCTCTCCTTCAGCCTCCGGTCACCCAGGCTGGGAACCCCGAAGGAGGAAACACCTGTTCGCCCTGTCTTAGGGACGGGCTGTGAATTCCCCGAGATACAGAGTGAGTCACTGCGAGACTGTGGAGCGGAATTTACTCATCCCCCAGGAATGGACCCTTGGAAGGCTCCAGAATGACTCGCCTCAAGTGTTCTGTCTCAGGCATAGGGCATTTTCCCCCTGAACCATGTCTGCAGTCACTTCCTCTCTGGACACATCCTGTTTCTGGGAGCAGGCGACTTGCCAGGCAGATCGCAGCCTCTGCTGCTGGGAGCAGACGGGCGGAGACATCCTTCCTCTAATTTCTGGTACCTCATCCCATCTTCCTTCCCAGTCAGAGATATCAATCAGCATCTCCGCTTTTCCCAGGTCCCTGCACGCCAGGAAGGGAGCGTACAGAAGGAGCGTATTTCTGTTGGCAACTCCAACTTACTGGAGGTATACTCAGAAACCACGGCTGATTCGTCACCAGCTTCTCAGGCACAGATAATCAGCAAAGGATCTAGGGCAAGGATCCATGCATCCATTCACTCATTCACGCAATAAATATTTATGGAGCACCTACTGTGTGCCAAGCCTCATTCTAGATGCTGGGCTACGGAGGTAAACGAAACCTAAAAATCAATATCCTCATAGCAGTTACGTTCCACTGGGAGGGACAGCTGATAAACAGGATAAAGGATTATGGCATGTGAGATAGTGATAAATGCTAAGTGGAGAAAACAAAGCTGGGAAAGCAAATATGAGAGGTTGGGTACAGAGAGAAGTGTGAAATAGTCAACAAGGTGGCTGGAGAAGTCCTTGTTGGGAAAGGGAATCCTGAAATAAGACATGAATGAGGCAAGGGAGACAGAAGTAGGGAATAGAGCTTTGTAGGCAGAGGGAGCAGCATGTGCAAAGGCCCTGAGGTGGGCATGTGCCTGGATGGCTTCATGTACTTGGGAAAGGCCAGTGTGGCCAGAGAGGAGTGTGAAGGGGAGAGGCACAGGAGCTGAAGTCAGGCTAAAGGGAGCCATTTCACGCTGTAGCCTGTGAGTGGTAGTATGGACTTTGGTATTCGCTCTGTGATATAGGAAGCCTACAGGAGAGTTTTACCAGTGAAGTGACAGGATCTAATTTATGTTCCAAAGGATTCTCTTGGGAAGCTGCATGAATAGTAGCCTGAAGAAGTGAGGGCAGGATGTGGAAGGCGGGAGACCACCGAGGAGGGAACTGCACTAGTCTAGGGGAGAGATAATGGTGGCCTAGACAGGTAGTGGCTGGGGGATATGGCAAGCAGGGACTCCGAGGATTCTGAAGACAGAGCTCACAGGACGTGCTGACAGACAGGATATGGGGTGTAAAAAATATAAGAAAACAAAAAGACAACACCGATGTTTTCAGCCTGAGTAACTGGAACAATGAAGCTGCTATTAATTAAGAAAGGAAGCCTGTGGGAGGGGCTGGCCCAGGGCTGAATACCAGGGGCTGGGTTTGGGCTATAGAAGGTTTGAGATATGCCCTGGACATCCACATGTTATCAAATAGGCTTTCCAGATGTGAGTCTGTGGTTCAGAGTAGAGATCCTGGCTAGGGACACAAATTGGGACTCTTGCCTTTACAGATTTTATTTATTTAGTTGACAGATCAAGATCACAAGTAGGCAGATAGGCAGGCAGAGAGAGAGAGAGAGAGAGAGAGAGAGAGAAGGAAGCAGACTCCCTGCTGAGCAGAGAGCCTGATGCAGGGCTCGATCCCAGGACCCTGAGATCATGATCTGAGCTGAAGGCAGAGGCTTTAACCCTTTGAGCCACCCAAGCGCCCCTGGACTCTTGCTTTCAATACTAGCACTAGTCAGCTTGGATTTTATTTCATATGGTGAACATTTAAAAAGTGTGATCTTTCAAAGTTTCTATTATGTGATCTTTAAAGACGTAGGTCAGATTAAACCTTCAAATGATTTCCCTTTTCATTCAGATAAAAAAGCAGAGTTTGAAGATTGCTTGGTAATAGCCATCAAAGCAAAAACTATGCCCAGTATTCTGTCCCCCCTCAATATTTATTCAACTTATAAAGCCATGGACGCCTGGGTGGCTCAGAGGGTTGAGCTTCTGCCTTTGGCTCAGGTCATGATTCTAGGTTCCTGGGATTGAGCCCCGCATCGGGCTCTCTGCTCAGCAGGAAGCCTGCTTCTTCCTCTCTCTCTGCCTGCCTCTCCCTCTCTCTCTGCCTGCCTGTCTACTTGTGATCGCTCTGTCAAATAAATAAATAAATAAATAAATAAATAAATAAATAAAATCTTTAAAAAGAAAGCCAGACACCAGGGGTAATACCATATGATTCCATTTGCACAAAGTTCAAAACCAGGCAAAATGAATCTACAGGACCAAAGTAGAAAAAAAATGGTTGTCTTTGGGACATAAGAACAGGGGGCCAGAAGGAGGTTTCAGGGTTGCTGGCAATATTTTTTTCTTTCTTCCTTTTTAAGATTCATCGATTTATTTGAGAAAGAGAGAGAGAGCAGGGGAAGAGGGCAGAGCAGGCTCCTGAGCATGCAGCCTGACGTGGGGCTCGATCCCACAACCTCGAGATCAGGGCCTGAGCTGAAATGAACAGTAAGACCTTCAACCGACTGAGCCACCAGGCGCCCCACTGACAATGTTCTCCTGCTCCGTCACGATGGCAGTTTGGATGGGTGGGTCCAGTTGGTGAAAACTCACCAAGTTGTACCTTTATGGTTTGTGTACTTTTCTGTACATGTGTTCCATAAAAATCTCATGCAAAGTCCTCGTCAGAAAGGCCCCGTGTGATAATGGCACTCCCTCTGCCACACCCCCATCTCTGGCTGCACCCCAACTCTGCTCACCCCACTCCTCTGACACTTCACTTATTACGGGTCGCTGATATACTGTTGTTGGTTGTACCTCCCTGAGGATTTTGTACTTAGAGTTCAATCTGCTCCCAGATATCCACGTAGCTCTCTCCCTCACCTAATTCAAGTCTCTGCTTGAACTTGTCCTTATCAGAGAAATGTCCCCTGATGAACCTATGAGAAAGAATATCTTCCTCCACTCTAGTCCCCTTGCTCTTTCTTATCTTGTCCAAATACCTGTCGCTGTTTTACATATTATGTGCTTATTCGTTCATCGACTTATTGTCTGTCTGTCTTACCATGAGAATAAATACTTTGTTTGCTGTTGTGTCTCCAGTGCCTGAAATGGGGCCCAGCACATAGTAGGTGCTCCCTAAATATTTCCTGGAGGAATGAATGCAATAGACAGTGGTAAATAAGACAGACATTTATTCTTGTTCTCATGGAGAAAAGAGTGGGTTAGATCTTTAAAAGGAGTATGAGTAATCTAGCGAGCTCTGAGGTAGGAGTTGTGTTTATTTGTATTTTCATAGGGTAGTAGGACAGGGACTGACCTATAGAATGAATTTACAGTAAGTGATTAATATTGTCCTTATTTATTTTTTTAAGAGATTTCATTCATTTATCTATTTGAGAGAGAGAGAGTAAGGTGGGGGAGGAGGAGATGGGGAAGGACAAACAGACTCCAGGCTGAGCATGACCGACTGGGGGCTGAATCCCACGACCCCCAAATACAACCCAAGCTGAAACTAAGGGTAGGAGGACCACCCAACTGAGCCACCCAGGCCCCCCTTCTGTTGTCTTTAAAGCTACATTTCTGAGCTTAGAAATTTATTCTCTCAAAGAAAGAATGAAGACAAATGAATGGATGAATGAATATTTTTAGCCCCATGGTCTTCCAAGCCATAGAAAAGAGACTGGATTCAAACCTACCAGCAAGTTCTTGCAATCAGGGGTGTGTGTGTACATGTGTGTGTACGTGTGTGTGTGTGTGTATGTCCCTCCTGAGTAATTGTAACGGCCAACACCATCAATTTATTGGAGCTCACTCAATTGTACCACATTTCTATGTCTCGACAAGACCATTTCATTCTGAGCAGCATCTCTAGGGCATCAGAGCTCCCAGTGTGTGGAGACTGGATTTGCCTTGCTGAGCAGTAGCGAGGCAGGGCACTGAAGGGCTCTAGATGAAAGCCAAAGGCAGGGTTTAAATCTGGGAAGGAACATGCTTATTCCGGGAGGGGACCAAGGAAGACATGTCACTAGTTCTATAGGAAGTAGCTGCCCAAGCATGTACCTGGGCTGGGGTTCCAGCTGGGAGTTTCACACTCATTCATACCTTTACCAGTGGCCCTTCTTGCCCTGTTCTTAGAGTGATGTGAGGGTTTGGCCAAAACTTGCATTAAGCTGCACCTGTAGGAGCCCAGCTATGATCTTCGAGTGCTCGTCTCCTGGGTGCATGAGAGGATAACAGGAGTCAAAGGGTTTCATGACTGGTAATAACCCTCCTTCTGCCTGTTGGGTCTTTCATCCCACCAGTTCACATACCTTTTCAAACAGTAATTAACCTCCCCACAGCCCCAAGTGGAAGCTGGAGATGTTAAACACAGTGCTCCTTGTTTAGCTGGGAGAAAAGAGGCAAGAGCACTTCTAAAGTGTCTTGGCTCGAGGGCACGCACAGTGAGTCAGCGAGGTCTCCCAGGAGGGGAGTCTGCAGTCCTGTCCACAAGTGACATGTTTTACTTTAATCACCACCCCACCCAGCGCCTTCTGGTCGCTTCCTTCACAGCTCTGTGATGTCTGTTAGCACTCCTCCAGCAGCACGCCCTCTCCCAAAAACATGTTGGAGTTTTTCAGCCGTGAGATCTTTTGCTTCCTTTCCTTTTTTTTTTTTGGTCTTTGTAGGTTTGTAATCTTTTTATTTCTTTACTATCATTTTAGTGAGGTCTCCCGAGGGAGAAGGGCAAAACCCAGATGGACAGTCTGCCAGGATTACAAATTAAATTTGAAAGCTATACTTGATACCGCCACTTGACAGAAAATCCAGGGGAAAAAAGGCGGGGGAAATCTCTTGTCTCTCACCCGAACAAAACCATGTTACAATTCTGGTGTGCTGTTCATGTGATTCTTTGCTATGCATGTTTTCAGACTGCGGTCATCTTCTTGGTTTGCATAAAGTTTATATCTTTCTTTTTTCACTTGATATTTGCATCAGAAGCATTTCCCCCGCGTTTTGACATAATCCTTATAATCATTGCCTTAAAGGTTGTGCCCTATTCCCATGAAGAGATTTACAAGAATGCATTTTAGCCAGAATACTATTGTGGGTCTCTGTTGCCAAATATTTAAAATGTTTCTCGTATTGATTCATAATGTAGTGGGGAGGGGCAGTAAAGTAGGGTGTCTACATTTAGTATTTCTTTTTAACTAGAAAAACCTATCATTTGAATGTTGCCGTGAAATTTATTATAAGGATATATAAGTTAATGGGAAAATATAGATAATTAAAAAATAGTGTTGGGGACAGCTGAGTAGCCCTGTGGGGTGGAGGGAAGGGGAAAACTTGGATCCATTTTTTTAACTAGGATAAATTCCAAATGCACCAAATATTCAGATGTCAAGAGAGAAAGAAAGAAAGAGAGGAAAAAAGAAGGAAAGAACAAAACTATAAAAGTACTTGAAAAATCCATTGGAGAATTTTTTATTATTTCATAAGTGGAAATTTTGTCCAAGTATGAAATGAAGTCCAGAACCCATAAAATAAAAGATGGGTAAATATGATTATATAAAAATCTAATTTCTTCATGGCAGAGACCAATATACATGCAGTCAAAAGACAAATGACAAATTGGGAAATATATTTTTAATTCTGAATATAGAAAGGACTAATTTCCCTAATATATTAAGAGTTCCCACAGGGGCACCTGGGTGGCTCAGCTGGTTAAGCAACTGCCTTCGGGTCAGGTCATAATCCTGCAGTTCCAGGATCAAGTCCCACATTGGGCTCCCAGCTCAGTGGGGAGTCTGCTTCTCCCTCTGACCTCTCCCTTCTTCTTCTTTTTTTGGGGGGGGGGGCTTTTATTTATTTATTGGACAAAGATCACAAGCAGGCAGAGAGACAGACAGAGAGAGGGGGGTGGGGAAGCAGGCTCCCTGCTAAACAGAGAGCCCAATGTGGGGCTCGATCCCAGGACCCTGAGATCATGACCCAAGCCAAAGGCAGAGGCTTAACCCACTGAGCCACCCAGGCAACCCCTGACCTCTCCCTTCTCATGCTTATTCTCTCATTCTCTATCTCTCAAATAAAAAAAATATATATTAAAAAAAAAAAGGAGTTCCCACAAACTGGTAAGGAAACTAGCCAATAATCTCATGGAAAAATGGGCAAAGACCATACAGACAATTCACGGGAAACCCAAATCATTCTTAAATAAATGAAAAAAATGTTCACTTTCTCCCATGATAGGCCCAATTCATAGAAAAACAACACAGATCATAACAGTCTTGATTTTTCTGTTTGAGAGAGGCTGAAAGTGCAGTTCAGCTTAGCAATGAAGAGCCTGAACTCCTTATTGGATGAGTTACTAAATTTCTATGGAGAGTGAATTGATAATACCTACTGAGATTTAAAAAGTATGGTAAAAAGTTACCATTTAATTCACTGATTTATCGTGAACCTGGCAATGGGCTCCGAGCTTAGTGGGGAGTCTGCTCCAGCATTCTCTCTCTCCCTCTACCCCTCCCCCTGCTCACTGGCTCTCTCTTTCTGAAATAAATAAATTAATCTCAAAAAAGAAAAAAGAAATATATGTCTGGTTTTGGTCCTAGTTTTAGCACAGAGCTCCTAAAACCCTTGGAATTTCCTGAGCAAGGAGAGAGGGGCAAGTATCTTTTGTTATGTAAATCGGGTGTCCCTGTGGACTGCACCTAAGAACAGAGGCTGGCTGCTGGGAGACCCAACCATGGTTAGAACTTTCAGTTCCATTGCACCTGACCTCCAGCAGCAGGGGCTGGAAAGGAGCTGGAGATTGAGTTCCATTACCAACGGCCAATGATTTCATCAGTCATGCCTTTGTCATGGATCCATGGATCCAAGGAGAGGGTTTGGAGAGCTTCCAGGTCAGTGAACCCTTGGAGATTGGGGAAAATATCATACCTGGAGAGGGCACAGAAGATCCATGCTCTTTCTCCATCCACTTCCCCCACACACCTCTTCCCTCTGACTGCTCCTGAGTTCTATCCTTTATAATAGACTGGTGATCTAGTGAGTAACAAGTTTCTCAGAGTTCTGTGAGCCACTCTAGCAAATTCACTGAACCTAAGGATAGGGTTGTCAGAACCTCTGACCTATAGCCAGTTGATACCAACCTGGACTTGGACAAGTATGTGAACAGTGGGTAGTCCGGTGGGACTGAGCCCTTAACCTGTGAGCTCTGATGCTACCTCCAGGTAGATAGTGTTAGAATTGAATGGAACTGTAGGGTATACAGCTGGTATCTAAGCATTGCTTGGCAGAATGGGAGGAAAAGCCTCCTCTACACATTGGAAATTGAGTACAGAAAAAGTTTACCCCTTATAAGGGTGTTTGCTGCATTGTTGACTGATTAGCAAAGGATTGACAACAACCTAATAAGGGATTGGTTAAATAAATTATGATATATCAAAATTATGCCCTGATATGTATGATAATTCAAGAAAACAGAGTGTGAAAAAAGATTATATGTTATCAGTTTCCATAATGTAATACTGGCTTGTCTCTTTTGTCCCTAAGTGGGGACAGGATTGGAGAATGCCTTTCACTTGGACCCCGTTGTATTTTTTATTTTGTTTTATTTTTTATTTTTGAGTGGAATTTATTGCCTACTCACAGAAAAATAAATGACACTTGCTTTCTTATTTTATTTTATTTTAAAGATTTTATTTATTCATTTGAGAGAGAGAGCATGAGTGGGGGGGCAGAGGGAGAGGGACAAGCAAACTCCCCGCTGAGTGGGGAGCCTAAATGCGGCTCAATCCTAGAACCCTGGGATCATGACTGAGCTCAAGGCAGATGCTTAACTGACAGCCACACAGGCACCCCTTACATTTACTTTTTTTTAATTAAAAATAAAATTAAAAATAGAAGCAGCTAGAAGTGGGGCTGATCTTTAGGAAGATCCCCTCAAGTGGCTCACTCGTACTGGTTAGGTAGATGTAAGGCAAAGATCATCCCATACTTTGGAAGTTTCCAGAGTGTGGAATGTGAGGCCCCTTCACCAAAACTCCTTGGCGGGTTGAACTCCTTGGAGCTTGAAAGTTGTTGGGCAGGGGTGGGAAAGCCTGCCCTTGATGAGGCTTAGTGTATTAGAAGCTCACTGATAGACAGAGCTGCTCCTCACTGAGGTCATCTGAAGGACATATGGGCCTGCAGGAAGAGCTCACCAGGGTGGGCCAGGGAGGTACTGGGCCTCGAACCCAGATCTTGTGGAAATTAGCATGGGTGGCCAGACTATGCCAAGTGGCCAACAGCCCCTTCCAACAGTGACCCTGTAGGAGAGCCACCCCAGCAACCTTGGTGGAGATGGCCCCCTTTGGAGAATGATCAGTTTTCTCTTTGGAAAAGCCTCTTGGAAGAAAAGACAGCAATATGTCTCTAGTTATTTCAATTTTAAAGATAGGTTCTTATTTTTGTACTTGATGCTGGAGAAGCAGGACAAATGGGTTATGTTTAAATAATATCATGATCAGCAACTTTCTACCTAGTGCTTTCCCACATTGCATATTATTGTCTATTATTTATTTATATTAATATAATTTAATTATTTAAATCAGATTCTGGGAAGCAGGGCCATGGAGTTAAAAGGTATGGACTTTTTTTTTTTTAAACATTTTATTTATTTATTTGACAGAAAGAGAAAGAGAGATCACAAGTAGGCAGAGAGGCAGGCAGAGAGAGAGGGGGGAAGCAGGCTCCCCACTGAGCAGAGAGCCCCAGGCAGGGCTCAATCTCAGAACGCTGAGATCATGACCTGAGCCTAAGGCAGAGGCTTAACCCATTGAGCCACCCAGGTGCCCCAGGTATGGACATTTTATATATGACTTTGTCAAAGGGTTACAACCAATTTAAATGTTTCCAGCCATGTAAAGGACAATAGATTATTTCCTATCAAGACTTAAACACATGGACGTTCATAATCAGCAAAGAGTGGAAATACTTCAAATGCCCATCAAATGATGAATGGCTAGACAAAAATGTGATAGATCCTTATCATGGAATATTACTCAACAAGGAGAAGGACTGAAATGCTGACTCAGGTGACAACATGATGAACCTTGAAAACATTACACTAAGTGAAAAGACCACATATTGTACATCCATTTTTTCAAAAGACTTTGAGAGAGAGAGAGAGCACAAGCAGGAGGAGCAGAGGGAGAGGGAGAAACAGACTCCCCGCTGAGCAGGGAGCCGGACTTGGGGCTTGATCCTAGGGCTCCAGGATCATGACCCAAGCCAAGAGCAGATCCTTAACCAATTGAGCTCCCCAGGCACCCCTTGTACATCCATTTATTTGAAATGTCCACAGTAAGCCGATCTATAGAGGGTGAAAGTAGACGGGTGGTCTTCTATGGTCAGGGGACAGAGGGGTAGGGAGTGACTGCTAACAGGTGCAGTGTGTCTTTCTGGGGTGGTGAAAATGTGCTAAAATTACATAATAATATGCTTGTACAACCCTGAATATGCTAAAAATCACTGAATTGTACACTTGAAAAGGACGAATTGTATTTTATATGAATTATACCTCAACAAAGTGACTATTAAAAAAGGCAATGAGTACTATGAAACTGTAATGAGTTTGTTTCTTTGTTGTGATTTTTTTCTGATTTAATGAGAAATTTAAAAATATTTGAATAACTTAAAAACTTTTTTTTGAAATTAAAATTTTTTTCCTGGTGCCTGGGTGGCTCAGTAGGTTAAGCCTCTGCCTTTGGCTCAGGTCAGGATCTCAGGGTTCTGGGATTGAGCCCCGCATCAGGCTCTCTGCTCAGCAGGGAGCCTGCTCCCCCCCCCCCCCCCCCCCCCCCCCCCCTCCGACTACTTGCGATCTCTGTCTCTATGCCACATAAATGAATGGAATCTTTTTTAAAAAAATCGTTTTTTCCTTGTGAGCTATATGTATAAGTACCTGCCCATCAATCTTTTGGGTTATTGAATGGTTTTTTTTTTTTTCTTGTGAATTTGTTTGAGTTGCCCTCATAATAAAAAATATTAAAACTCTCCTAATCACATTTGGGAACAGAGTACAGCCTGTTTCTTTTATGTTAATTTTTCTTGGGAATGCATAACTTTAAAAAACAATTTTATAAAGTTAAATCCATAATTTTTTCCTTTTGTAATTACTTTTATTATTTTATAATTACTTTTATTGGGAAGTTATTCTCTGAAGGAAATAAAAAATAAGAGTCAGAAATAAGATTGAATTGGCAAATAAATTAAGGGGCTGAAAAAAAGTTTTAAAAAAAGGGCTGATTCTTTGAAACACTAAAATAATCTGGTTATCTAATTAAGAAAAAAAAAAAAAAACAAAACCCAAAACCCATAATAACTAGAACTAGAAATGAGAAACAGAATATATCAGATGGAAAGAAACCCCTTAAAAAATTAAAACATATCATGTTCAACTCAGTTCTAGTAAATCTTCAGTTTTTGATGAAGTGAACATTGTTTCTAGAGAAGTATTAATTGCCAAAATCGATCCATGAAACATAGTGTATCAGAATAAGCATACAGGTATGGAAAAAACTGATTATGCATGCTGTTAAGGAAAAAAATCACTTCCAAGAAAAATCTCTAAGTCTAGAGAATTTGTTAGTCTATCCCGGTAGCTTTTAGGAAGAGAAAGACTGGTGGACTTTTGGTGAGATAATCTTGGTTTTCCAAAACAAGGTCATACCTAGAAAGAGTTCATGCCCCTTGATCTCAAGACAATCCCAATTCTACAACTCATTCTTTCTTCTTTTTTTTTTTTTAAGATTTTATTTATTTATTTGACAGACAGAGATCACAAGTAGGCAGAGAGGCCGGCAGAGAGAAAGGGGGAAGCGGGCTCCCCACAGAGCAGAGAGCCCGATGCGGGGCTTGATCCCAAGACCATGGGATCATGACCTGAGCCGAAGGCAGAGGGTTCACCCACTGAGCTGCCCAGGCACCCCTACCACTCATTCTAATAAAATAACCAGGGATTTAGGAACAAGAGTCCTTATTATAGATCTAAACTAGAGAAGAACTGGAAACAACCTGAATGTCCATCACTATGAGAATGGACAACAGATCAAGGGTATTTATAGCATAAAATGCCATCTACTAACCTCATTGTATTCAAATAGTATTTAATGATATGCAAATAGTCTCATGATAAGTGAAAAATCTGAATATAACTTTGGTTTTATAATACAATCCCAACTTATTTAAAATAATTTTTTTACATCGATGCATAAGGACACAAGTTAGATAGAACTATCCATAGTCATAGGGGCGTCTGCGTGGCCGAGTCAGTGAAGAGTCCAACTATCGATTTTGGCTCAGGTCATGATCTCAGGGTCGTGGGGTGGAGCCCCTCGTTGGGCTCCACACTCAGTGGGGAGCTTGCTTATCCCCTCTCCCTCTGCCTCTCTCCTGGACTTGTGCTCTCTCTCACACTCTTTTGCTAATAAATAAATAAAAATCTTTAAAAAAACAACCAACCAACAACAACACAACAGTCTCCACAGGTTAGATAATATTTTAATTATATTTTTAAGTTTTTTTGTAATTATTTTTAAGTGAATGTTAAGTATATGATAAGTATCACATTGTGCGTATTATGTTTTGTGATTTAGTTTCCCCTAGTGTATTCTGAACATTCTAAAATTCTTTAAATGTTCATCTAAAATATCTATTTTTAATGGCAGCATACTGTCTTATTATAATTTTCGCTAGATTTAGATTAAAATTTTTTTTTTCTAATTCAAACTCTGCTTCCATAAACACCCTTACTCATCCATCTTTCCTGGACCATCTTCCAGTTTTTGAGTTCTCCACAGTGCCCTGAATGAGGGTAGCCCAGCCTTAGCTTTCTCTCCAGAGGAACAGGGCACCGATTTCCTCCCCAGATGGACAGTCCGGACCAGTGTGACCTACAACATGAATCTGCATTTGAGTCACCTGCGCATCTTTTTGAACTTCAGATTCTGGTTCAGTAGGTCTGGGTTAGCCCTGAGACCTGGCACTTTTCTAGTTGGTTCCTCTGAAGTCCATGCTGTAGTTCTCCAGACCACACAGAGGAGCAGTTCTAAGGCCAGCGTATCTTCTGCCAATTCAAATGACAAAAAAGCCTTTCTCCTGTCTCAAGTTCTGTCTCCATGGGATTCTAGTCCCAGCTCCTCCCTGCAATAATTTACCTAAATGTGAAGACTTATCAGGTATTTTAAGGCCGCTGATGTGTTCCTGGGAGATTTCTTTCTCATCTTTTCCAAATATTCCCCATGGGATATGACTTAAAGTCCTTCAGCATCTTAATTCCTGTCTCCCTTGTCTCTTTTACAGTATAGTTCCAGAATGGAAAGTATTGCTTATAGTGTAGGCTTATGGGCTGCAGGTAGTGGGAGACCATCATGAATGACCTTTATCCCCACTAGAATCCTGCTATGAATTCAGCTAAGAGCTCATGTCTCTGGAGTGACTCATGCTGAGCCCATTGTCGGCTAAGAGCCTGAAGTCATTTCCACAGGCGCAGCTGTCGGTTCACATCTTGCTCAACTTCTGTTTGAGCCTAAGTAACCCAGGGAACTCTTGTTAAACTCTGGTTTCTCACCTGAAATTTGGCACAGAGCTGTCCTTGTCTCAGAGAAAGATGCTGCGACCACAGGAAGGGGGCGGTGTTGAGTCAGAGATCCCACCACCACTTGGACCAATATTAAGGTGTCACTGATATTTGCAAATTACACCTTTTCCACCTTCATTTAGGAATCTCATTTGACAATCAGACATTTCTGAGGAAAGAACCTATAGCAGTTGATTATGCAGAAATTTTTATTTTTAATTTTTTGACGTGACCTTTCTCCTAAGTGTGTAACCATTTCCTTTCCCTGCCTATCCGTCCAATATGGGGTCGTACAATATGAGCTGGTAACATGTAATATTAATATTATATGCAATGTGATTTTAATAAGTGCTCTCTGGAAAATTCAGAAAACATTAAAGACGAAAATGAAAGTCCCCTTTGATGGTATCACCTACTGGCATCCATTGTTTACATTTCTTTCATTCTTTTTGATTTGCATATTTTTCTCTCGTTAAAGCCAATATTTTAACTGTTTTATTACTGAGTAATAGATGTTCATTGTAGAAAAGAAGTGGAAACTACAAATAAGCAGCAGCAGAAGAAACAGAAACTCCCATTATCAAGAAATAACCTTGGGATCCCCCCCCCCCCCCGCCCCCGGGGTGGCTCAGTTGTTAAGTGTCTGCCTTTGACTCAGGTCATGAACCCGGGATCCTGGGATTGAGTCCCAAATCGGGATCTCTGCGCAGCAAGGAGCAGGCTTCTTCTGCCTGCTGCCCGCCCTGGTTATACTTTCCTACTCTCTCTCTCTCTCCGGTAAATAAGTAAATAAAATCTTAATAAAAAGAAAGAAAGAAAGAAACTTGAGTTTCTCCATCACAAGTAGATGGAGAGGCAGGCAGAGAGAGAGAGAGGGAAGCAGGCTCCCTGCTTGTTAAGAAATGAAGTTACAGGGGCACCTGGGTGGTTCAGTGGGTTAGGCCTCTGCTTTCGGCTCAGGTCATGATCCCAGGATCCTGGGATCAAGCCCCGCATCCAGCTCTCTGCTCAGCAGGGAGCCTGCTTCCCTCTTTCTCTCTCTGCCTGCCTCTCTGCCTACTTGTAATCTCTCTCTCTGTCAAATAAATAAATAAAATCTTAAAAAAAAGAAATGAAGTTACAGGGGCACCTGGGTGGCTCAGTCTTTAAGAGTCTGCCTTCAGCTCAGGTCATGATCCCAGAGTTCTGGGATTGAGCCCCATATCGGGCTCCCTGCTGGGCGGGAAAAGCCTGCTTCTCCCTCTCCCACTCTCTCTGCTTATGTTCCCTCACTCGCTGTGTCTCTCTCTGTCAAATAAATAAATAAATAAATAAATCTTTAATTAAAAAAATGAAATGAAGTTACACAAGGCCTCCTGGGTAGGTCAGTCGGTTAAGTGTCCCATTCTTGATTTTGGCTCAGATCGTACTCTCAGGTGATGAGATGAGCTCCACGCTGGACTCTGTGCTGGGTGTGGAACCTGCTTAAGATTCTCTCTCCCTCTCCCTCTGCCTCACCCATCTCTAAAAAAAAAAAAAGGAAATGAAGTTACACAGTAACACTATATTATAAAACTTTTTTCCCCACTTGACAATATGTTAAAAGCATTTCCTATGTCAAAAATATACATATTAACAATAATTGATATTTATATGTTATATATGCCACGTATCTTGTATGTAATGAATGTATTCCTACAATATCATTCTAATGGATGCATGTGTTCTGTGATATGAATGTATCATTATTTAACCTCTTCTTTATGGTTAGATAGTATGAGTTAAAAATTTCTTGCTGGAATACATACTTTTTATTCTAGACCTGATCACTGCACTAGATCATGTGATCTTAATCTCTCTGTTAATATATACTACTTGATGATGTCTCCTTCAAGTTCTTATACAGTTTTTAGACTTAACTTTATTACAAATATGCAGTTCAATGTATTAATATAGTTCACCTACTTGGCATTTTTACTGACCTTTGTAGCATTATATTCATTGAATATATCAATTTCTTAGCTATAATATAATCACAGATGGCACATTAGAAATTGCTATTTTTTTAAAAGATTTAATTTATTTATTTGACAGAGATTATAAGTAGGTGGAGAGGCAGGCAGATAGAGGAGAAGGGAAACAGTCTCCCTGCTGAGCAGAGAGCCGGATGTGGGACTCGATCCCATGACCCTGGGATCATGACCTGAGCCAAAGGCAGAGGCTTTAACCCACTGAGCCATCCAGGCGCCCAGAAATTGCTTTTTTTTTTTTTAAGATTTTGTTTATTTATTTGACAAACAGAGATCACAAGTAGGCAGAGAGGCAGGCAGAGAGAGAGAGAGAGGAGGAAGCAGGCTCCCTGCTGAGCAGAGAGCCCAATGCAGACTTGATCCCAGGACCCTGACATCATGACCTGAGCTGAAGGCAGAGGTTTAACCCACTGAGCCACCCAGGTGCCCGAAACTGCTATTTCAGCAGAAAATTAATGATCAACATTACACAGTATAGTGTGTATAGCTTTCATTTTTAGTTCCTATATTTCTATATTCCAAATATGTTCTATGCTAATATTCATAAACATTTTCTTTTTTTTTTTTAAGATTTTATTTATTTATTTGCCAGATAAGAGAGACAGTGAGAGAGCAGACACAAGCAGGGGGAGTGAGAGAGGGAGAAACAGGCTTCCCTCTGAGCAGGGAGCCCGATGTGGGGCTCGAGCCCAGGACCCTGGGATCATGACCTGAGCCGAAAGCAGACACTTCATAAACATTTTCTACCATTTTGTTAATCCATGCCATCTCTCGAGTGTTCAAGTTGAGATACGTCAAGGCAACAGACCTTCTCCTTTTAGGCCTCTCTGTCATGGGTGGGCACACTTCACCTTGGTTTACTCAGAGTTCTTTCCTGTGTCTCCTGCATTATGAGGCACGAGAGGAATTCCCTTCGGTCTTAATCGGCTAAATCACTTTCCTTGGTTGCATTTCTGTGGAAAACTATTTCAGAGAACATTCAGTGAACTTACTCTGTATGTTTTCACATTGTGAGGATTTACTCTGTAAGAATATTATTTCACCTGTATTTAGAGTAAGTTGCTTGTTTTGGCAATCTCTCTTTTGCTAGGAGAACCCACATGAGCCAAATTCCACTTTCAGAAATGCTGTGGGCCAAACTTCATGCTGTGTAAGTTCATATCTAAAGACAGTAAATTTCTGAATGGGTTTATAAGATGAAATACAACTTACTTGTGCTCACTGCCTTTCCTTAGAGACAGACAGTCATAGATTTGCTTATGTCACTGCTCATACAGCAGTGAATGAATTCAGAAGAAAGACAGTGTTTTCAGATGGGTTAGACCACATATTTTAATAATTTTGCAAATAAGGAAATTCTGACAGTGAGGGGGAACCCCCTGGTCCCTCTAAAGATAGCATAAGTCATTCTAAAGAGTATTTTTTATTTTTTTAAAGATTTTATTTATTTATTTGAGAGAGTAAGTGAGCGAGAGCAAGAGAGGAAGAGAGAGAGAAAATAAGCAGGCAGATAGAGGGAGAGGCAGGTTCCCTGTTGCGTAGGGAGCCTGATGCTCCAGGACCCCAGGATCATGACCCGACCTGAAGGCAGATGCTTAACTGACTGAGCCACCCAGGTGCCCCCAAATGAATGGAATTCTTAATTTTTAAGTTACTGTCTTTAAAAATAAACTCTCCCTCTCCCCGGCTCATGCTCTCCCTCTCACTCTCTCTCAAAAAAATAAGTAAAATCTTAAAAAAAAAAAAAAAAAGAACTCTGTTCATTTCAAGTTTGACAGGATTTGGCTTAATAGATTTGATAAATGAATGTATAGTTTGTATTTATTTCTACTTTACCAGGATAGTAGAAAATATAGCTCTGGTCTCTTGATTGTTTATATGGTACATGTTTTGGCAGGGACGCAAATTGACTGGATGTAATTTTGTCTTTGGGCTTAAATATTTGGTTTTCAGATGCTCTCCTTGTGTTGTCTTCTCCCAGCCTCAATCCACGGACCACGGTGCTGCTTTTCTAGCTTCCTGTACTAAAACCATGTTCACCTCTTACATTATCTGTCAGCTGTGGTTAAGAGTCCTTGTCCTTCGGGAGCCTAGGTCATACTGGCCGTGAAATAGGCCTAGCTATCGAACACTCCTTGAACGACAAACTACAAACTTGGAAGGGGGACATACTATGGTTGCATGAAAATGTTATAGCTTTGGCCTTTCTGCGCAATGTGGAAAAAAAATCCTCTTTCCTCTCAGTCCCTATTAAAAAAGTAACTCTTCAGGAAGTTAGCTAGCACTGAGCTAGCACTGAGCTAGCACTTGAGAGGCCTTCCATATTTCCACTCTCCCTCTTGGCCCTGTGATCAGCCTCCAAGTAAGCCAAATATTAAAGATTGCTTAGCTATACTATAATTGCAAATGGCACATTAGAAACTGCTAGAAACTGGGCTGGCCTGCCAGGGAACGAAAGACCACCTAAAGCGAAGGCAAGCTATCTCACTTGAGTCTGTCTTGGACCAGCCAGGCCCTCTTTCATCTGCTAGCTAATGGGCAGCTGACTAAAGATACATGAGTCACGGAGTCCAGCTGAGACCAGAAGCCCAGCCCAAATGGCCGACCCCTATCACTGTGAGTGAAATCAACGACTGTGGTTTTACACACTGAATTCTGACGTTGTTTGTTACACAGCACAAGCAAGGTGGTACACCCTGCTAGAAACATCGCGAGTTTCATAACCAGCTCAATTGTACTTGATTTTTTTTATTTTATTATTATTATTTTTTAAAGATTTTATTTATTTATTTGTCAGGCATAGAGGGAGAGCGAGCGAGTGAGCACAGGCAGACAGAGAGGCAGGCAGAGGCAGAGGGAGAAGCAGGCTCCCCGCCAAGCAAGGAGCCCGATGCAGGACTCGATCCCAGGATGCTGGGATCATGACCTGAGCCGAAGGCAGCCGCTCAACCAACTGAGCCACCCAGGCATCCCAGTTGTACTTGATTTTTGAAGCAAGCTTTGGAGCTCTCGGGCTTTCCCTGACCTCCTTGGCTTGGCTGTTGTACTTCAGTGTGGTCGTTCGGGTGCTGGGTATTGTGTCCGCAGACCTGGGTTTGAATCTGGTTTCTTCCACTTCTTTGCTGTATGACTTTGGGCAAGTCGCGTCCCTCTCTCTGAACTTAATTTTCTCCAATTGTGTAAGACGTGGAAAAGAATATTACCTAATGAGATCTCATGTGGTTCCTTCTCTAATATCCTTTCCTGGCCCCCTGTACTTCCTTCCTAACAGAACCCTGATTTCATTCAGTCATTCATACATGCTCTGCATGGTTTTTGGTGTTCTCTTCATCACCTTGATGGGGAGCTGATTCCTAATTAGTCTCAACTAATCTTGGAAATCCATTGCCCTCGCCAATGATTAGTTTAAAAGTGGGCATATGGTCAAATTTTGACCACTGAGAAATGAGAGGGAAGATCCTGGTGTAGAGGGATTTTTGGGAAACATTTCTTCACTTTTTTTTTTTTTTTTTTAAGATTTTATTTATTTATTTGACAGAGAGAGAAATCACAAGTAGGCAGAGAGGCAGGCAGGGAGAGAGGGGGAAGCAGGCTCCCCGCTGAGCAGAGAGCCCCATGTAGGGCTCCATCCCAGGACCCTAGGATCATGACCTGAGCCGAAGGCAGAGGCTTTAACCTCCTGAGCCACCCAGGCGCCCCAAGAGTCATAATTCTTTTGATTTTAGCCAGGCCACCCTATTTCTTCACTTTTAAGAAGCAGGTATTGGAAGAGACGATCTGTTTCTTCTCCTAAAGACTGTTTGGTTTGGATATGAGGCCTGGGACTATAGTTACCATCTTGTGGGCATGGGGAGGGTTACTTAAAAGTAAAGTCAAAGGGCACCTGGTTTGCTCAGTGGGTTAAGTGGTTAAACATCTGCCTTCGGCTCAGGTTGTGATCTCAGGGTTCGGGGATCAAACCCTGCTTTATCAGGCTTCCCGCTCAATGGGGAGTCTGCTTTTCGCCACCCCCCACCTCTGTGCCCTTGCCTTGCTTGTGCTCATGTGCCCTCACTCTCTCTCAAATAAATATGCAAGTAAATTTTATTTATTTATTTATTAAGGATTTTATTTATTTATTTGACAGACAGAGATCACAAGCAGGCAGAGAGGCAGGCAGAGAGAGGGGGAGGAAGCAGGCTCCTCGCTGAGCAGAGAGCTCAATCCCCGGACCCTGAGATCATGACCCAAGGTGAAGGCAGAGGCTTAACCCACTGAGCCACCCAGGTACACCACATAAATTTTAAAAAGTACAACCAAAACCCTGAGGAAAGCAGAAGCACCAGATGAGAACAACCTGGGTCCTTGAACGTATCAGTAAACCACTGGGACTCCAATCATGGAGTCATCCTAATCTCAGATGTTCATTGTGTGAAATACAAATCCTCTGTATCATTTAAGTTTGTTTGAGTCAGGTTTCCTGTTCCTTGCTAACCAAAGCATCCTCAGTGAGATACCCTTTAGTAGAGCATCTAGCCTGTAGTAAGCCCTCCATAAATATTAGCACTTATTAGAATTGTATTGGTTCCTTTCCCTCAACTATTAAATGGTTTCAGATTTCACAGATCTTGGAAACATATTTTACTGAATTCTACTGAGCCTCTCAAGCACGGTACCCGTTCTCTTTACCTGTGACTCCAAATCTGGAGCAGGGGTGAATATTAGGGCCAGGGGGACAAATTGAGCCGATGGCCTGCTTTTGTAAATAAAGCTGGGCCTGTGTCCCGCAGTCCCTTCTTCACCTCCTGGATGATGATTCTTATGGGGACCTAGTTCACAATGCAAATTGCAGCTTTCGCCCCAAAGAGTCTGTTTCCCAGGGTGAATCAGTTAAGACTCTTCTAGGCAAGCGACTGTCAACCTGGCCCAAGCTACGTGTTGGCCTCAGGCTACAGGGGCTCAAACAGCATCCTCAGGATCACATCTCTCCATCTCTTAGCCCTGCTTTCTCTGTATTGACTTCAGTCTCAGACAGTGTCTGACACTGAGGGCCACAATATGGCCCAGCAGTGCCTGTCTTTTCTAATTCATGTCTAGTGGGAAAGAGGTAAAGTCTTTCTCAACATTTTCAGTGTAACTTTGGAGCATCACAGTGATTGATTTGACCTAAGCATTGAAAATGCTCTCTAGAGAGCAACAGATAATTCCTTTTTGCACTTTGCCTTTTATGTGTTGTTTGTGTTCCTTTACTGGACTACAGACTCCAAGAACAGTGCTCAGCAGCTAGTCCAGGCTTAATAAATATCATTTGGCGTGAATGAATGTATATTTATTTAAAAGTTGGAACTGGGATCATTCCTCACATATATTTTTATTTTCCTCTTTTTCAAAGTTTATATGTTTATATTATGAGCATTCCTTTATGTCGCTAAGGCTGTTTGGATTGGCATCGAGAGGCAAGGAGATGTCATTGAAGGTTTCTAAGCAGTGGTTGACATTGACCCGTTGGCTTACGAGCCATGTTGATCTCATTCTGGCCCATATTCTCTGCATTACCCATAAAGACTGCATCATTCAAATATTTCCACATCTCCTCCTCCTAACCCGCCCTTGGAGGCTTGTGTTGTAGCTACTACAGTTTTTATTTTGAAGATGATTGGATGTGACTTTTTTTTTCAGCCTTCTCATGTTGTTCAGTTGTCCAAAGTAGTTGCAGTCGTGTGATGCGCCCGCTCCCTCTCCCCCGGGGTTGGGACTGCTACCTCATCCCCAAAAGATGTATTGCTTCATGAGATCAGCTTACAGCAAACCATGCACAGATAACTTTTCAAACGTTTAATTGTAATACTTCCATGCTTAAATCACCAAATTGGCCTTGGAAAATATGCAATCTCTTCAAATTACATTCTCTTTTAACTCAGAATTTACAATATAACAGGGCAGTCTGTGTACTTAAGACATTTGCAAATGGGTGCATGAAAATGGCCTTGATTTACAGGGTGTTCTATTTTTTTTTTTTTTTTAAAGCCTGGTATTGTAAATGCAGCAATAATGAAGGTCAGCCTTGCAAGGTACCTTTTTACCTGTGTTGTGCATAACATAATTGGTTGTAGAGGGGACTTGGAGGTTATATTAGTTTCCTAGGGCTCCCGCGACAAGTATGACAACCTCGGTGGTTGAAAGCAACAGACGTGTCTTCTCTCATAGTTGCAAAATTAAGGTGTTAGCAAGGCCATGCTCTCTCTGAGACTCTGGGCAGTCTTTCCTTGCCTTTTCCCAGCTTCGAGTAGTGACCAGCAATCCTTGACATTCCTTGGCTTGCAGCTGCACACTCTAATCTCTGCCTCCTTCGTCACATGACATTCTTCCCATGTGTCTCTGTCTTCAGATGACATTTTCTGCTTCTTAGAAGGATAACAGTCATATTGAATTTAAGACCCACTGGCGTGACCTCTTCCTAACTTGATTACATCTTCAAAGACCCTATTTCCAAATAAGGTTATAGTCCCAGATACAGGGGGTGGAGTTTAGGACTTCAGCATGTCTTTTGGGGCAAATAATTCAATCCGTAACAGGGGTCATCTGGTCTATGTCTCTACCGGACATAGGACTCTGCTGTGTAAGATCTGCTCCATCATCAGGTTTAGGTGCAATGCACGACCGTCAGTTTGAATGAAAACCAGGTAGGTGGGGTAGGAGCAGGAAGAGGATCTTGGCACCAGATCTTCCCCTTCTTACAAGAGTTGCTGTTGAACTGACTATAGAAGTTGGTTGGAAATCTGGGTGGGTAAGATCAAATCTAAAAAAATGCCAGGGAAAGTCACGTGCTGGGCAGAGTAGTGGGGAGTCCAGCTGGTGGGAAGTATTTTGTAGATGAATGGGATGGTCATCAATCTCTAGAACATCACTGGTCAACAGAAGTACAGGGAGATTCATATTTGTGGTTTCAGACTGTCCACTAGTCCTATTTTAAAAAGTAAAAAGAAATAGAGAAATTTAACTTTAATATTTTATTTAACCTAGTAGGTCCAAAATATGATTTCCAGGGGTCCTGGGTGGCTCAGTGGGTTAAGCCTCTGCCTTTGGCTCAGGTCACGATCTCAGGGTCCTGGGATTGAGCCCTGCATTGGGCTCTCTGCTCAATGGGGAGCCTGCTTTCCACCCCGCCCCCCGCCTGCCTCTCTGCCTACTTGTGATCCTTCTCTGTCTGTCAAAAAATAAAATATTTAAAAAAAATTATGATTTCCATATGCCACTGATATAAAAAATGTTAAGACATTTTGCCTCCTTTTTTTTCCCCAAACTAAGTCTGCAAAATCCAATGTGAATTTTATACTTGCAGCACATCGCCAGCCACATCTCAAGAGCATAATAGCCATAGGTATTAGAGTGCTCTGGATTCTAGAAGGGCTACCCCTCGGCAGTAGGATCCAAGCCATAGTCTGGGTTGTAGGTGTGACTCACTTCTGGGGAGGAACACTGGCAGGAGCAGAGCAGACGATCAAGGGTGTTTGGAGAAGAGTTTAGGACAGGTCTGAAGAGGAAAAGGTGTTCCAAGTGGGGACAAAGTGAAAGCAAGGGACCGAGACCCACTTAAACTTGCTTAAGGAGGGGTGGGGTGGTTGTTCTGCACAGTGAGATCCCTCTGAAATGAATTGTAAGAAGTCATTCGTGGGCCAGGAGTAAAGGCAGGAATTCTGTTAGACAATCACTCTCTTTGTCTCCCTCTTCAGGGTTATGAAACCTCTTACTCCCACTTTGGTTTGCCTGCTTTGTTAGGCTCTTTCTACACACGGATTCCTTCTTTTATTAATCTACTTGAACCTTAAAATGTCTTTCTCAGCAGCTAACTCTACAGCCTCTCATCCAAGCACCACAGCACTAACTCATTGTCCCCATCTCATGTTCGAAGGAGAGAACATCGGATTGGCCTGTTGGTCAGTCATCCCATAACCAGACAGGAGGCCAAGCTCACCTAGTACAAACAAGGTCACTGGGGCTTATCCCTGATGTGAGGCAGTGGTCCTCACCGTGGGTTCTCCCCACCAGTAGCATTAGAAGTGTAAATTCATGGGTCCCACCCTAATCTGTTGAATTGGGATTTCTGGGGATAAGCACAGAACTCTATGAGCAGTAGATAGAGGGAAGATTCCTTCCGAAGGGGATGTGGGTAGGGACTGCCATTGTAGGCAAGAGTGAGGTGAGTAGGCCTGGGGGAGACTTGACCTGGAGAAACACGGGCCCCAGATGTGACCTCAGTTTTCATCAGTGGGAACCAGGTCTGCTGGGAGGGGGGTTAGTTAAGGGGTCATAGAGAACAGCTTGGAATGTGACCTAATTCTAAACCTTGTCAGGATAGGACTGCGCACGCGGGGGTTTTTAGTAAACCTGACTTGAGGACCTAGGACAGGCAAAGGCAGAGAGGAAATGAGTGGAGATGGGGGAGGGAGGGTCAGGTTAACAACTCTACATACACGGGGCTGTGGTTAGGCGCTTCATCAGTGATAAGCCAACCTGAAGGAAGCTAGAACTAAGTATTAAATTAAATTAAATTAAATTCATGATATTTTAAACATTAAATAAAGTTGAATTTTAAGCCGTGGTAGAAACTGCTGAGTTCCTGATGTTTGCTTTTTTCCATGGTGCATAAACTGTATTAAATTTGAAATTTACACTACAAAAATAGCTTCACAGGAGGACCATTATTAACATAGCCTTACCTCAGACAGATTTTTTATTACTGGAGACAACGCTTCTATGTAAAAAATATATTAATGGCTGGAGCAGAAGAAAAATACCAACTACAGATGGTAAGCATTTTCTTGCAAAGTCACATCAAATTTAACATTAGCCTTGGAAAACAGAAACATGTTTTAAACAAAAGGTTTTAAATATTCTTATAACCATGTGTAGATTTTCACCTCTGGTCTAGGATACCATCGTAAAGAGTGCAACTTTCAGTGATTAAAATATGTTAATAAAAAACTTTAAAACTCTCACTCCAAAATGCTATTTAATGAGTTGTTGTTACAGGATTTTCACTGGAAGTTTCTACTACGTGGCATTTATGGAAAGAGACTTATTTTATTAGTATGAAATAGGTGGAGTTAGTAAACTTGAGACAGATGCCTAAAATAATGATTTGATAAAAGGTGCGCAATTCTACCGAGGGCAAATTAGAAGTCATAAGGGAATAAAAATGCTTTGAAAAGATTTTCTGCAATTCCCATACCCATTACAGACATGCATAGGTATGATTTACACTGGAAGTGGATTTCTATTTTGGGAAGAAAGAAAAGGGTGAATTCCCTAAGAATTGTTTTTCCTCCCTTTTTTCTCAAGCTTATGTCTGAAAGTGTTGCCATGAGGAAGAGGCAATGCTATGCCTCTAATGCTGAAATTTAATCTAATGAGTTTAGCTCTCCTTAACACTATGAATTTTTTTTTTAAAGATTTTATTTATTCATTTGACAGAGAGAGACACAGTGAGAGAGGGAACACAAGCATGGGGAGTGGGAGAGGGAGAAGCAGGCTTCCCGCTGAGCAGAGAGCCCCATGCGGGGCTTGATCCCATGGGGCTTGATCCCATGACTCCGGGATCATGACCTGAGCCAAAGGTGGCCTCTTTTTTTTTTTTTTTTTTTTAAAGATTTTATTTATTTATTTGACAGACAGAGATCACAAGTAGGCAGAGAGGCAGGCAGAGAGAGAGGGGAAGCAGGCTCCCTGCTGAGCAGAGAGCCCGATGGGGGACTCGATCCCAGGACTCTGGGATCATGACCTGAGCCGAAGGCAGAGGCTTCAACCCACTGAGCCACCCAGGCGCCCCAAAGGTGGCCTCTTAACCAACTGACCAACTTAACCAACTGAGCCACCCAGTATGAATGGTTTTTAAAATCTTATTCTGATCTGAATCTTTTGTTTTAAACAATGAGATTTAAACCTATACACAGGCAAGTCTAAACAGAATCCTCCTCTGTATGTTAAGCATGTATACATTTTTCTGCCCTGTGACTTACATACTTGAAGGTACTTTTTTTTTTTTTTTAAAGATTTTATTTATTTATCAGAGAGGGGGGGGGAAGAGAGCGAGCACAGGCAGACAGAATGGCATGCAGAGGCAGAGGGAGAAGCAGGCTCCCTGCTGAGCAAGGAGCCGGATGTGGGACTCATGGTTTTCATTGTCCGAAATCCTTTTGCATGCATAAAACTTTTTGTTGTGCTTTTAAACTTCATTTTTAAAAAATTATTTATTTGACACACAGAGAGAGGAGAGAGCATAAGCAGGTAGAACTTCAGAGGGAGAGGGAGAATTAGGCACCCCACTGAACAGGGAGCCGGATGTGCTCCTAGAACCCTGGGATCATGACCTAGGCAGATGCTTAACCAACTGAGGCACCCAGGCACCCCTTAAACTTTATTTAACTCTTCCATATTATATGATCTTCATAATCGCCACTTAAATGGCTGCATAAAAATCGATGGGGATGATGTAATACAATTCACCATTAGGTTGGCCCCTCATCTCCCTTTTGTTATTAATCGAACTTTGCAAAGAACATCTTTTGTATTATTATATATCAAGAATAAATTCCGAAGACTGCCATTACAGGGTCAAAGGGTAAGGTACACTTATTTTTATTTCATTTTCTATTTTTTTCCTCCTGAGATAATGAAATAGTTTTGTATGAAAAGTTTTTCATACACTGATCTCCAAGGTTTATCTTGCTAATAATCCTTTAAGGTATTATCATCAATCTCCTATCCTTGGAGATACAGCTGGAAAAAGAGCAGGAGCAGGCAGGTAACCTGATCTCGTCCACCAGGTGAGTCCTGGATGGAGGTGGCAAAGACGATACCAAGAGCAAAACACCTCAGGGGATTTCCTGGAGCCCTTGGTATGGGAACTGGGTCTCTTCCCTCACCCCACTGACGCTAAATTCCCAGAGGGTCACGGATTTGGTTCCAGCCTTACTCGCCCCAATCTCTTAGAGCGCTCTGCACGCAGTGGGCGTCTAATAAATGCAATCTGTGTCGCACGCACAAAAGCTCCCTCAAGTGGGCTGGACACTAAGCCCCTCCCGGTGCCACGGAACTCGGCGCCGCCGCTTTGCTCTTTTGCCCGTTCTCTCCCCAAGTTCTGTGGGGCACCCTCGGCTGCAGCGAACCTCCCCTGCTTCATCGCCAGCGTCCAGGCCAGCCCGGGCCCCGCGCCTCGCGCCCCCGCGACCCGGGAACCCTGCGCGCGCGCGCTGGCGCGCGCCCGCCCGCCCAAGCCCCGCCCCGCCGGCCCCGCCTCCCGTCTCCTCCCCGCCCCCCGGAGCCGACGAGTGGCGGCGGCGGCCCCAGGACCCGGTTCCCTCAGACAAGAGGGCGGGTGGAGGAGGAAGCGGCCGAGCCCCGAGTCCTGCTCCGGCGCCGCCGAGCACCGCCCGCCTTGGCCGACCAGCGCCGTGGGTTCCTGGGCCTCGTCGAGCCGAGAGGAGGGAAAGGCGGAGGCTGCTGCGTGCGGGCGGCGGGGGCGCGGGCGCGGGCGGAGGCGGCGCGGTCGGCCGCGGCTGCCGCTTTGTTGTGCGGCCCGGGCCGAGGAAGGAGAAGTAGGAGGAGGGGGGAGCTCGGCGTCCCGCTCCCTCCGCGGCTCATGGCGACGACGCTCGGCACATCCGGGACCCTCCGGCCGTGGCGGCCGCGGCGCCGGCTGCTCGGGCCCCAGCCCCGGCCGCTGTGGTGACTCCGCCGCGCTTCGCCCTCGCCCTCGCCCCGCCCGCCCGCCGGCCCCGGGCCCCGCGCCGCGGCCGCAGCCCCGCCGCCGCCGCCGCCGCCGCCGCTGCCGCCCCCGCCGCCGGGGACATGTCTAACCCCGGGGGCCGGAGGAACGGGCCCGTCAAGCTGCGCCTGACAGGTGAGGGGGGCGTTGGGAGGTGGGCTGGGGCAGCCGCGAGGTGGGCGAGCTGGAGGGGGTGCCTGTGGCCTTGGGAAGGGCCAGGGTCGGGATCAATGGTGAGGTAGGGGTCGGGGACGTGGGAAGGCCTAGTTCAGCGGGGGCGGGAGTAATGGCAAAACCACTCGCCCTTGTTGGGAAATTCTTGAAAAAGCCGACGGTGTCTCGGGGGTCTTTTGTTGCGGGGAGGGCTGCCCCGGTTGGACTCGCAGGCGGATTTGAGGTCGGAAAGCCTTGGCCAGGAGCACGACTCACTCCGGGGCCTCGGGGAGCGGCCCCTGGGCTGCTGCCCAGGTGGGGTCTTCGAGGAGATGAAGAGCTCCTGCGGCGGGGATTACTGAATCCGACCGCTGACTGCGCGCAGTAAACACTCCTTAAAGATGGAGCGCTTAACGGGAGGGTGTGTGTGTGTGTGTGTGTGTGTGTGTGTGTGTGTGTGTTCCCGGCTTGTTAACTTGTTCGCCCACTTATGCCCGCGTGCAAAAACCTTCATTCTCGGCCGCCAGCCACAGCAGCCGGTGCCACACACCTGAAACGCTTGTCTTCGGGAGGGGAGGAGACCGGGGTGGATTTTTCCGGTGTGTCCTCCTCCTGGTCCGACGACTCCGGCTTATTGTACACTCTGTGTTTTGGAAGTGTTTGATTGTAGGGTAGCATGTTTGGGGTTGTTCCTTGTAGGCCGCAGAACTTGTGTCTCACTTCTTACTCTAGACCTGCTTTAAGAACGCTTTTTTTTTTTTTTTTTGGTACATTTCTAAGTATGTGCTCATACCAACTTGCAAGCGAAGTTTTCTCTCACCTCCTTTCTAAATGGAAAAGAATGTATGGAGGAGTTGCTAGGGAGAAGGCTCCTGTCTTACAAAGTGTTTATGAATCCAAGTGCATTAAATCTTTAACATTACAGGTACATTTTGCTTTCACAGTGTCACGTTTGATATTCTCACATGGTCGTTTTGAGGACATTTTATTTTAAGGACAGATTGTTTTTGGTTTGAAAAGTGGAGTTGAAATCACTGTAGTTATTCTAGTGTCACCGTTCACTATTAAATTATCCAAGTCGTTGTTGGGGTGTATGGTGAGAAAGATGATTTTCCTTAGAGGTTCTCTGTGTATCTGTGTGCACACGCGCGTGTGAGAATAAACTGTGATTATGTTTACACTAGACGATGAGATTTATATGGACTAATTTCGTAATTGAATGCTTGTGTGTCACATCCCAGTCCACTGGCTGAACTTTAGAGATAAAAACTTGCAGTGAATTTGGTATTTGAAAAATTAGCCTGATTATAAATTGGCTGTGATTTTAAAAATATGACTTTTTTGACAGTTTTAACTGGGGAATACTCTTTGGGGAAAATAGCAGAAATTATGAACTGAGTGGTTCTTAATGGAAAACCAGGATTGGGGACCCCCCCAACAACATGGCCCCCATTCAGTTTCCTTGTTTTCCTACAGAACCTTTATAAGGGATCTTTGTTACTTTAGAATTATCTACTGATGTTCCTCTCAGCAATCAGTTCTGTGGCAGTGATCATGGAAGGAATCTGTGATTCCAGGTGTGCAAAAAGCATCAGAAATAGGCTTTTGGCCATTTACTTCCTTCTAGGCTCTGTGCGTAATGAGAAAATAAATATTTTTGTTTTTTTTTTTTTTGCAGATACAACGAATTTGAAGTTTTTAGTGTGACTCAGTAGGTCTTAAAGTGTTTATTTGTGGTTTCCTTACATCCTATGATACATTATAAAAATTGATGAGTAAACTTAGGAGAAAAGATGACACTTCTTTTTGGGGACTGGGGAGAGGGAACACTGGACTAAATTTATAGAGTGAGTTTTGTATTTTTAGATTTTTCTGAGGAATATTAAATACACTTTGTCCCCTTAATTGTAAAAACAGTTTGAGGTACTCTCAATTTTTTAAAACCACTGGGTATTTGTCTCTGTCATATTTTTTTAAAAAAACTATTCAGATATTAAAAAACATTGCCCTCTCCTTTTTGGTTACATTTGGTGGCTTCTATTCTCTTTTGCCAGGAAAGTAACTTATATTTTTTCATTTTTGTCCATTTACAAATTAGATGGTATAGATTTTAACAAATAGATTTCAAGAGCTGGATTCAATTAGCAGCTTTTTAGGACATAAACATTAAAGGGTTAGATGGAAAAGATTGTTTTGACTGACTGGATAAATGACAGGGCTGTGTTTGATGTGCGTCCAGGAATTGGTCTGGAGCTGGTGCCCAACTTTTCAGTCCATCTTGAGAAGCCAAATAAAATATTTAACCTAGGCCTCGTTTTGTTTAAAAAAAAAAAAAAAAAAAGTTGATTCTTTGTTAAGACCTTAAGAAATGTTTGGCATACCTTTAGACTAAGTGTTTAACAGTTCATTTAGATCCGGGTTCCATAATAGAGGAAAATCACTTAAAAAAAAAAAAGGCACATCCCACAGTGAATTTTTATTTGGTTTATAATACACTTGGGCTGTAAGAAGCTTTAAAATTAGTGTTCTTTGCTTTAAGTTGGCACCATACTAATATTTTAAGTTTATAGAGTGTCTTTGATTCCATGGTGCTTTATGAACTGTACTCAGTTATATCTTTAACATAGAGTTGCCCCCTTACTGAAAGGTATAAATAATTCTTGCATGATCGCACACGTGTACCTGTGCGCAAATGCACACACACACACACACCCACTCATACACACATACTGAAGAAGAAATATTTGAGCCATGAGGTCTCTTCCCACAGCAGATATTAGGCTTTTCCACATATTCCTTAGCCCACAATCACCTGTTGAACTGCTTGGTATTTTTAATGCTAAGGAGGCAGGGTTAATTTAATCCCACATTTGAGATTCCTCAGGCCATTGGTGTTAAAATCTGACTTGGTCCATCAGGTACTTTGATTGTCTTATGACACATTAACACTTAACCATTAAAATAGGCTGTAGGGTAAAGCTATCAATTTCAACTGCTATTTATAAACTTTGTATACATTATACTTATGAATATCTGATACAGACTTCTTACAATGCTTTGGATAGAAAATATTCTTTGTATTTGGTTACAATAAAAAAATGGGGTAATTTTTTATATCATTATTGTTTTTAAAAGCCAAAGATTTGAAAAAGTTGTTTAGTATGATTTCTGATATTTAAATTCCTTAGATATGGAGAAATAACTGATTACTTCTCCAGAAGATTTATTGCAGATCTTTTCGTAACCTCGACATTTTTGTATGCTGTTCCTCATATTATTTATTTATAAAACTCTTTGGCAGTAATGAGATTAACCTTGTCTAAAGCTAAAGGAAAATTGACTTAAAAAGTCCCACTTTAGATATGCTGGTTACCTTAGTGATGTTTTACTACATATCTTATTGATTCAAAGCTTGAAAAATTACAACTTGATTATATCTCACAGGTTTATAAGTAGGGGCATTAGTGATTTGAATGTCCCCAATTCATTTTATTTTCTTGGTTTTTTTTTTGGTTTTGAGGAGGAAGCTAATGTGGCTTAAGCCCCTTCCTTTTGTTTTGCCTCTTCTCTTGTAACATTCAGACATGCAGGGGAACCTGGTTAGGTTCTTCATGTAGTTTGGTTTTCATTGGTGAGTAAAGGATGTGTGTGTGTGTGTGTGTTAATCATGGATTTTACTTTTTTTTCCTGTTGGTTGAACTGTAACTATTATATACTACCATGTCACTTATTTTCCTTACCATTTAGCATATTTAGCATAAAACCAATTTTCAAGGTAAACAAAAGGCCACACTTTAGGCACAGAGGATTTTTATTGTAGACATTTTTGATGTCTGTTAAAGATTTTGAAGACTTTTGGGGCGCCTGGGTGGCTCAGTGGGTTAAGCCGCTTCCTTCGGCTCAGGTCATGATCTCAGGGTCCTGGGATTGAGCCCCGCATCGGGCTCTCTGCTCCGCAGGGAGCCTGCTTCCTCCTCTCTCTCTCTCT
>NC_081572.1:13862959-13956826 GCF_022355385.1 Mustela nigripes
CAAGTAGGCAGAGAGGCAGGCAGAGAGAGAGAGAGAGGAGGAAGCAGGCTCCCTGCGGAGCAGAGAGCCCGATGCGGGGCTCAATCCCAGGACCCTGAGATCATGACCTGAGCCGAAGGAAGCGGCTTAACCCACTGAGCCACCCAGGCGCCCCGAGATTTTGAAGACTTTTAAAGATGTACTATGTTCTGTTTTTTTCAAATAGACCACATCTAACAGAACTTAATATTTTATTTATTATATAAATTACTGTCGGATATAGTTTGTAGTATAAGGATATCATCATGGTGTATAGAGAGAATTGTTTGGCTATGTGGTGATAGTAGTTTCACCCCATTTTTACTGCTTTTTGTCTTTTTACTGTCATTTTTGTTTACTGTTACTTTCTCTCTTATAAGGACGCAGAACCCTTGAAATGCACTGTTGTAATCAGCATTATTGTGTGTTTCTGTATGATTGACAGGTCTTGAAGGTTTATTAAGTGCCAGACACTGTGTTAAATTTGTATTTATTATCACTCTTAATCCTCACAGTAGCTCCAGGAGGTAGGGAAAAATTGGGGGAGGTTAAGTACATGTCAGAACTCCAAATTATTAAAGAGCTTGTTAAATGTGTAAGGTTTTGCGTGGAATAATAAAACAAATACATTACACTTATTTGGAATTACCCTTGCCCCTTGAGATTCTTGCTCATCTTTTAAGGTTCAGCATAAGACTTACCCTTATCACTAGAACTTTCCTTGACCTTTCCTCTGTGACTAAGAGACTCTTCCTCTGGTATCAGACCTAACTTAATGAGGGATGTTTATTGTTTCTATGCTGTAAGCTCTAGGAAGCCAGAATCTTTGTTTCAGCATAAATTAAGGGGTTTTGGCATTGTATTGAATGAATGCTGGAGATTTAGAAGTACTTCTTTGTAGTTCTATATGTATTCTTTGTGCCTAATGCACTAGATATGAGTGGCAAGAAGATGAAGCTAGACAGGGACCAACCCAATTTGGAACTTTTTATGTTTTGCCGTTAGATTTTTTTTTTTCTTTTTTTAAGGTGGTGGGAATCATTGAAGGATTTTTAGCTTTGATATCTTTGATGTTTAGAAGCAGTCTTGGGGCAGTAGGGAGGATGGACTGGGATGGGAACTGGGAAGACTGATTTTAGGACAACCAGTTAAGAGCATGCTACGTAACAACCATTGTTCTGACTTTTTTGGATGTTGTATTTCTAAATTTTTTAATACAGATAATTGCTGTAAACTTCTTGGTGTAGATAACTTTTTAAAAAGGATTATTTTTCTAGAATATTTGCACAGAGAGAGTGCTATTTCAGGGGCACCTGGATGGCTCAGTCAGTTAAGCTTCTGACTCTTCATTTTGGCTCAGATCATGATCTCAGGGTCCTAGGATGGAGCCCTGAGTCCAGCTCTGTGTGCAGCCGGGAGTCTGCTTGAGGAGTCTCTCTCTTCCTTTGCCCCTCTCTTTGCTTACATGCTCTTTCTCTCTCTTCTCTAAAACAAATAAATCTTTTTCAAAAAGAAAAGTGCTATTGCATTATTGGGTGTGGATCCTTTATAAGTTCTTTATTAATTTTTCCTCAGGCTGCTTCCTATAAGAATTGTGCCTATTTAGGGCAGTAATGAATAAATAAGTGTACCTTTTTACTACTCTGTTACAAGCACTGGGTCTTGTTTTAAAATTTTTTGCTTATTTCATAGAATATAGGATTTAAACATTTACTTGTGAAGTTGAATATTTTCCCGTTTATTAGTGATATTTCTTTCTGTTGACTTGTTTGGCCTTGTCCTACTTATCTGTTAGGGCCTTTGTGTTTTTCTTATTGATCTGCCTGAGAATTAAAAATGTTAATCTGTTAGATTTGCTACAAATGTTTTCCCCAGTCTTTTATTTGACTTCTAATTTTTGACCATTTTTGGACATCAGAAATTGTTGTTTTAGGAATCAAATCTGTTCAACTTTTGTTTTTCTTACTCTATTACTTGGAAGGCCTTTTTCTTTAAGAGGCTTAGTAAATATTTAAGTACATTTTATTTTAGTGTTTCTTAAAAATCGTTTAGGTAGATACTTCTCCCCGTGGTTTCTATTTAGTAATCTCATCATTCTTGATTAACCCATCCTTCCTTTCCACAGTGATGGGAGATCTTTTTAGTTATGTTAAATTAGCTATAATAGAGTCCTATTATCTTGTTCAGTACCACACTCTTGTCATTATTGTAGCTTTATAATTCAGTTTAATATGCTCATTGTGATGGACATTCTTTTTTGCTATTTTAGTTTATTTGCCCTTCCACACAAATACTAAAACTTGTTAAGTTTTTTTTTTTTTAAAACATTTTCTTTATTTATTTGCTAGAGAGAGAGCACGCAGGCACAAGTGCACAAGCAGGGGGAGCGGCAGGCAGAGGGAGAAGCAGGCTCCCTGCAGAGCAAGGAGCCCCATGCAGGGCTCAATCCCAGGACCCCAGGATCATGACCTGAGCTGAAAGCAGCCGCTCAACTGACTGAGCCACCCAGGGAATCCCTAAACTTGTTAAGTTTGAGAAGAATTGTCTTTGGGATTGTAATTAGAATCACCTTACTTTGGGAAAAAGAGGCATTTAAGTGTATTAAATTTTTCCTCCTAGGAGCACACTATGATTTTACTTTCATTTAAGTCTTTGTCTGTATTGCTCAGGATAGTCCAATAATTTTCTACCCTTTTTTTCCCCCCTTTAATTTATTTATTTGAGAGAGTGAGCGTATGTGTGCGTGCATGAGCAGGGAAGCAGGGGGAGAGGGAGAAGCAGACTCCTCTCCCTAAAGAGCAGGGAGCCTGATGAACAACTTGATCCCAGGACTCTGGCTTCATGACCTGTGCCAGAGGCAGACACTTAAGCAACTGAGCCACCCAGGCGTCCCTAATTTTCTATTTTGATGTAATTCCAGCTAATTTATACTTGTGACATTTTCATTGTATTTTCTAATCTTATTAGTTATTGCTTGTATTTAGGAATACAGCAATAGGTAATTTTGCTTGATTAGAGCAATTTTGTTGAATGCTAATCCTGCTAGTATTTCACTTGATGCTAGTTTTCCAGATATCAGTTTTGGCATTTTTTATAGTTGAATGTTTACATTAAAAAAATTTCTCTTCGGGATGCCTGGGTGGCTCAGTTTGTTAAGCGCTGCCCTTGGCTCAGGTCATGATCCCAGGGTCCTGGGATCGAGTCCCACATCGGGCTCCTTGTTCCTTAGGGAGCCTGCTTCTCCCTCTGCCACTCTGTCTGCCTGTGCTCTCTCCCTCCCTCTCTCTGACAAATAAATAAATAAAATCTTAAAAAAATTTTTTTTCTCTTCTTTTGGATTTTTCCACTAAAGTATAAGTTTAAGAAAATGAGGAACTTAATGTTAGTTTTAGAATAATTTCTGAAGGCATAAAGTACTTTTTTAAAAACCACATTTGATATACTAAGAAGTATTGACATATGGTATCTTAAGTTTAGCAGTTTGGTCTCTTACTAAAAATTGACAGCAGACATAAAACTTAAGTTTTATTTGTTTTTTTTTAAGTTTTAAGATAAATCCTGGTCATAATGAATCTGATAATACCTAAAATGTTAGGTAGGAATTACTACATAGATGATTGCACAAAGGTTATTTCTTTTTTCCCAGAAAATTTCCTCATGCCCCTTTACAGCCATCCTTCTCCCATCCCCAGTCTTTGGCAACTCTACTTTACTTTCTTTTCTTTTTTAAAAGATTTTATTTATTTATTTGACAGAGATCATAGGCAGGCAGAGAGAGAAGGGGAAGCAGGCTCCCCACTGAGCAGAGAGCCTGATGGAGGGCTCAATCCCAGGACCTTGGGATCATGACCTGAGCCAAAGGCCCTGGCTTAACCCACTAAACCACCCAGGCACCCTTTACTTTACTTTCTATCACTATGGTTTTGCCTTTTCTAGAATTTTAAGTAAATGGAATTGTACAGTATGTAGTCTTCTGGGCCAGTCTTCGTTCACTCAGCATAGTGCTTTTGAGATCTATCTTGTGTATCAGTTTTTTGTTCCTTATTCCTGGGGAATGTTGCATTGTACATATATGCTCGATTTTGTTTATCAAGTCACAAATATCCACAGACATTTGTGCTTTCCAGTTTTTAGCCGTTGCAAATAAAACTGCTGTGAACATTCGAGTATACCTCTCTTTGTGGGAACATGTTTTTATTTCACTTGGGTAAATGATGAGATTGTTGGGTCATATGGTAAATATGTAAATATGTTTTTAACTTTAAAAATGTCTGCTAAAGTGTTTTTCAAAGTTGTACCATTCTGCATTTCTACCAGCAAGAGTTCCATTTGCTCCCAGTACGAGCTAACACTTGAAGCTTGAACACTTGCTGTTGTCATCTTGGGTTTTAGCCATTCTAATTGGTGTGTAGGGATCTCATTGTAGCTTTAATTTTAATTCCCTTATTGACCTACAGTGTTATAAGCATCTTCTCATGGTCTTAGTTGCCATCTGTGTATCTTTGGTGAGTATCTGTTCAAATAGTTTGATCATAATTTATTTTTTTATTACCAAGTTTTGAGATTTCTTTTTGTGTTCTGGATACAAGTCCTTTATCAGATATGTATTTTGCAGATACTTTCTTCTAATTTGGGGCTTCCCCCAATAGTGTTTCAAAAAGCTGAAGTTTTGAAGTTTGATTTAGCCCAGCTAATTATTCTTTCATTTATGATTCATGCTTCTTATGTCCTAAGATATCTTTTCTTCATCCACAGTTCTAAAAGTTTTCTTCCATGTTTTCTTCTTTGCTATAGTTTTAGCTTTTACATGTACATCTATGACTCTTCTAGTTAATTTTTTAATATAGCATGAGAGGTAAGGGTCAAGGTTTTTTTTTGTTTCATTTTTTTCCTTCCCTGTATGGGTGTCTGATTTTCCTAGCACTATTTGTTCACATGCTTTTGTTTCTTCCATGGCATTGTCTTGGTACATTGGCTGAAAAATCAGCTGACAATATACATGTAGTTAGTTCTATTTCTGGACCCTGTTCTGTTCCTTTAACTTATAATTCTATCCATTATATGTTTATCAATTATAAGCCACACTTTCTTGATAACTGTAGCTTTAACATAAGCCTTCTGGGGGCGCCGGGTGGCTCAGTAGGTTAAGCCGCTGCCTTCGGCTCAGGTCATGATCTCAGGGTCCTGGGATCGAGTCCCGCATCGGGCTCTCTGCTCAGCAGGGAGCCTGCTTCCCTCTCTCTCTCTCTGCCTGCCTCTCCGTCTACTTGTGATTTCTCTCTGTCAAATAAATAAATAAAAAATCTTTAAAAAAAAAACAAAACATAAGCCTTCTGATTTCAAATAATGATTAAAAAGCTTTTCATAAACATTTTGATAAGTTTAATAAGCATAATTGAATCTTTAATTTAGGATCCTGTAAGGATTTGGGATTTTTTTTAATGCTTTGGAGCCATTATTTCATTTATTCAGCCAATATATACTTATCAATTTCTTGACATTTGTAGACATTGATTAACAATGATATAGTACCATGAATGAAGTACAGGAAATCAGAATAAACCTAGATTGGGGTTCTCTATTTTTCTTCTGAAAATTTCTATTATGGACCTTTAAAGAAATTTATTGTTTTTATCTCTTACGGATGAAAGTGGATTGCAACAGGTATGAGTTAACAAGTTTTGCCTGTTTACTAGCTTTCAGCTCCCTCAGATCATTTTTGGGAAAAGGTGGGATAAAAAGCGTAAACATGTAAAATGTGGCAGTAGAAAGGAAAGGATATACTGTAATTGTTAAATGTATGTTGGATTATAGGTATTTTTTTAGTTGTATTATATTATGAGCATGTATTTTCTATAAGACAAAGGAAGAAAGTCAATTTTATTAAAATCTAAGCGACGGGGCACCTGGGTGGCCCAGTGGGTGAAAGCCTCTGCCTTCGGCTCAGGTCATGATCCCAGGGTCCTGGAATCGAGCCCGTGTCAGGCTCTCTGTTCGGCAGGGAGCCTGCTTCCCTTCCTCTATCTCTGCCTGCTTCTCTGCCTACTTGTGATCTCTGTCAAATAAATAAAATCTTTAAAAAGAAAAATCTGGGGCACCTGGGTGCCTCAGTGGGTTAAGGCCTCTGCTTTCGGCTCAGGTCATGATCTCAGGGTCCTGGGATCGAGCCCCGCATCCCCGCATCGGGCTCTCTGCTCAGCGGGGAGCCTGCTTCCCCCTCTCTCTGCCTGCCTCTCTGCCTACTGGTGATCTCTCTGTCAAATAAATAAATAAAATCTTAAAAAAGAAGAAGAAGAAGAAGAAAAATCTAAGCATACTGTTTATTTGAGAGAAAGTTAGTATGAACAGGGGGTTGGATGTTTAACTGACTTTACTGCCCACGTGTCCCAGACTTTTTTTTTTAAAGATTTAAAAATTTTTTTTTGTTTTTTATTTTTTTATTTATTTGAAAGAGAGCAAGCACAAGCACGGGGAGTGGGGAAGGGAGAAGCAGGCTCCCAGCTGAGCAGGGAGCCCGATGTGGCGCTCAGTCCCAGGGCACTGGGGTCATGACTTGAGCCAAAGGCAGACATTTAACCAACTGAGCCACCCAGGTGCCCTGATTTTTTTTTTTTTTTTTTAATTTGAGAGAGAGAGAGAGATACTATGCGTGCACCTGTGAGCATGGGCAGAGGGAGAGGCAGAGAGGGAGAGAAAATCTCAAGCAGATATCACCCAAGTATGGAGCCCCTGAGCAGGGAGCTCAGCATGGGGCTTGATCTCATGACCCTGACATCATGTCCTCGCTGAAACCACGAGTCAGTCGCTCAAACAATTGAGCCACCCAGGCTCTCCTAAGCAGACTTTTTTTATCTGACCATAGTACATTCCTAGGAACTGTCACAAAAACGAACATCTGTAATGTAGATCTTACTTACTGTGTAAGGTATTTTTGGTAATTTGTGGGGAGGCAGTTGGGATGTTGTGGAAAGCGTATAGAACTTGCAGAAAATTTAGGTTCAGGTCCTAGTTAGGCTACGGTAAAGCTTTGTCCCTTTAAGTATATCACTTACTTTCTTGGTGGGTGTGCTTTTAGTTTTAAGTGCACACTTAAAATGACGATATTATTTATTTTAAGATTCTGCTGGACAAGAAAATAATGTATATGATAAATGCTTTTCAAGCTGTAAAGTATTATGTTTATGTATTTTGTCATTTTTGATCAGACTTTTAAATGTTAGTCATAACCAATTATATGCTGTTATTTATAGGAGCAAGTACAACATTAATAGGGATTCATATGGGTATCTGCTTAATTGATATCATGTCTTATAAAATAGGGACAAATGTATATTTTGGGGGTACCCAGTGTATCTTAAAGAATTCTTACAGTTAGATAAGCTACTGCATTATAATTTTTGTCATTAACTCATATAACAGCTTAATTAGACAATTAACTGTGTTCTCTCCTCTTCCCCTCACTTTTGGTGAAAAGTAGAAGAGCTTTGGAGAATAGTTTGATTAGGTCACAGATTTGGAGGTGGTGAAACTGTTTAGATCCAAATCCAGTCTTCACTGACTTATAATACAGTTCCCTGTAGCTTGCTGGCACTTTCAAGAATAGCCCGTAGTTTCACCTCTTGTCAGTAGGTGGGGATATTTCTGCACAGGTAGATGTCAGGAATGTGTTAAGACCTGTAAAACTGAAAAATAGGGGTGCCTGGGTGGCTCAGTGGGTTAAGCCTCTGCCTTCGGCTCAGGTCATGGTCTCAGCGTCCTGGGATTGAGCCCTGCATCGGGCTCTCTGCTCGGCGGGGAGCCTGCTTCCTCCTTTCTCTCTGCCTGATCTCTCTCTCTGTCAAATAAATAAATAAAATCTAATAAAATAAAATAAAATAAACCCCTGAAAAGTAAAAGTCTAAATAAGTGTACTTGAAATAAATGGAGTTGGAGAATTAGAACTATAATTAGAATTATCAAAGGTGACATTGGCTTTTAATGAAAATCCATATTTTAGGGTAGACTTTCTTTTCTTTTTTAAGATTTTACTTATTTATTTGATAGAGAGAGATCACAAGTAGGCAGGGAGGCAGGCAGAGAGAGAGGGGGAAGCCGGCTCCCTGCTGAGCAGAGAGCCTGATGCAGGTCTTGATTCCAGGATCCTGAGATCATGACCTGAGCTGAAGGCAGAGGCTTAACCCACTGAGCCACCCAGGCACCCCTAGGGTAAACTTTCTTATATAAACTATATACTACATGTGTTAGAGGAGTAGATACAAAAATTCTTTTCATTACAATTGCAAATATAAGTAGCTAATTACTTCTTTCATTTTTGTGTATGATCTTAATGTCATCTGGCTTTAAAAAGAACTATTTCTCTAGTGAAGACAGAAAAGTTGCTGATTGGTCAGATTACTCAGAATCATATGAATTTAATACTACAAAAAAGTTGAATTTTTTAAAAATTGAATTTTGGGAATTTTGTAAAAGAAGAAGATGAGAAAATGTTTTTAATTTAAGAAAAGTGAGATGACATTTGATACATGTGATACATTCAAAATCCCTAAGGTAATACTTGATACATAGTATATCTTCAGTAAGTATTTGTGAATAAAAGAGTGATTGAGGGGGTACTTGGATGATCAGTGGGTTTAATGGTCCTACTCTTGATTTCAGCTCAGGTCATGAGATCAAGCCCTTCAGTGGGGAATCTGCTTGGGATTCTCTCTCCCTCTGCCCCCTTCTCCCCCGTGCTCTCTTGCATGCAAGCTCTCTCTCTGTCTCTCTCTCTCTCAAATAAATAATAGATATTTTTTTGTTTTTAATGAGGAAATTGGGAAAAAAAGCTTACCTGTCTTTAGGACTTCATTTGAAACAAATAATAGGATCTTTCTTTGTGATGTCATTACTGAATTAGTTGACATTTTACCTTAGTAATTTTGATGGAAGTTATAAACATGGAGGACTGAAGTATTCATTCAAGTTAATAGTTGACTTCATGAATAGAACTCTTACCATACTCTGCAAAACTTACTTTTTTTTTTCTTTTTAACTTTATTTTGGGGGACCTGGGTGGCTTAGTCAGTTAAGTGTCTGACTCTTAGTTTCGGGTTGGATCATAATCTCAGTGTTGTAAGTTTGAGCCCTGTGTCAGGCTTCATGCTGGGTGTGGAACCTGCTCAAGGTTCTCTCTCCCACTCTCTCTCTTAAAAAAAAGGCGGGGGGTAGATTTTATTTTTAAGTAATCTCTGAACCCAATGTAGGGCTTCAGCTTACAACCTGGAGATCAAGAATCACATGTTCTACTGACTGTGCCAGTAACTGAGCCAGACACCCCCAAAATTTACTTCTTAACAAAGTAAAGATCTGTCTGGTAATCACTACAAAAAGATCTGTTTTTGTAGCATCACCTAGAAAATTCACATATATAACTAGCCTGTCAGTGTTAGGGAGATAATTTTTCAGAGCCCTACAGTTTCAAAGTATTCTCATTTATAATGTAACTGCTGCTCAGATCCCAACTTTGTAAGTATTCTGAACCAGTGACAGAGAATCTTTATCTGATGAAAGTTTTTTCTTAAATCTTATGAAGAGAATAGTGATAGATTTTTGAGGAAACAATTGGTACAGCTATTCCAGTTGTATAGAAATGAGGCTAGTTGAACCAGAAGTCCTTTGTAATGAATTACGAATCCTTTTAGAGGCACCAGCCTGGCTCAGTCTGTGGGGCATGTGACTCTTGATCTTGGGGCTGTGAGTTTGAGCCCCATGTTGGGTGTACAGCTTACTGTAAAAAAAGAAAAGAAAACAAATATGAATTCTTCTGTATTATAATTCCCTATTTTTTAGTTTTGAATTTTTAAAAAGATTTTATTTATTTGAGAGAGAAAATGAGGGAGAGCCCACATGAGAAGGAAGAGGGTCAGAGGAGGAAGCAGACTCCCTGTTGAGCAGGGAGCCCTATGTGGGACTCAATCCTGGGACACCGGATCATGACCTGAACCGAAGGCAGTTGCTTAACTGACTGAGCCACCCAGGGGCCCAAATTTTTCTTTTTTCTTTTAGGTAGGTAAGAAAGCTTAGGTAGGAAACCAATCTTTTTAGGACTTTAAAATGGGCTTGGTGATGACATTTCAAATTTCTTCTGATTTCCAGTTTGGTTAACTCTTTTTTTTTTTTTTTCTAAGATTTTATTTATTTGAGAGAGAGGGAGATGGGGGTGTAGGGGAGAGCGCAGGAGAGAGCGATTGTGTGCCTGAGCAGGTGGGGGCACATGAGGGAGAAGCAGACTCCCCGCTAAGCAGGGAACCTGATGCAGGGCTCAGTCCCAGGACCCTGGGATCATGACCTGAGCCAAAGGCAGAGGGTCAACCAACTAAGCCACCCAGGCAGCCCCCCACCCCCCGCAGTCCTTATCTTCCAGTAGTTGAAGGATGTGAAAAAGTTGTTACCTGACCATTAAAGATAGTTTTCATAAAAAAATAGAGATGTCAAGTAAATGCTATTATTTTCCAAAAAGTTAAAAAAAATCTTGGTAGATTATTGTTTTTTTTTTATTATAACTCAAAGAATTAAAATGGTTTGTAATGCTTTTCATTACAAACTCTTTTCATTTTATCTACTTATGTGAAGATGTTTTCTTAGCACTTACGATTATAAAGATGCAAAATATGAATAAAATATTTATAATATTTACAATAAATGATATTCGCTCAGTTGAAAATAAAACCTCATCCATCTCATGAAGAGATGCATTTCTACCTCTTTTCTTCCTTCTTCCCTCCCCCTTTTTTTGACTAATTGATTCTGATCAGGAGACAGGAAAGGTCTATACATTGTTTGGTTGGTATGTTTCACATCTTTCTTTTTTTTTTTTTTTTTTTTTAAAGATTTTATTTATTTATTTGACAGAGAGAAATTACAAGTACACTGAGAGGCAGGCAGAGAGAGAGAGAGAAGGAAGCAGGCTCCCTGCTGAGCAGAGAGCCCGATGCGGGACTCGATCCCAGGACCCTGAGATCATGACCTGAGCCGAAGGCAGCGGCTTAACCCACTGAGCCACCCAGGCGCCCGTTTCACATCTTTCTTAAACTATAATTTTCTTAAACTATAACCCCGCCCCACCTTACGCTTTTCACATTTTCCTATATCTCCCAAATTTTTGCCAGAGCTCTTTCCTTACTTTGCTTCCTTACCTGTTCTTCCTGCCTAATTGACTCACCTATGAAGGAATAGCTGAAGAAGAATCTCTTTTAAGAAGTCTTCCCAGACTTCTCCAGGCTTAGGTAGCTATCTCTCTCTAGCAGTTGGAGTGCTGGTAGGAAGCAGGTAGCATTCTCACTATAGGTGAAGGAGATCATCATGAAGGGATTCACTTGCAATGAATGGACAGGGTTAGAGAATACACCCAGGAGCAGTGCAGCACCTGGGGACTAGCACCATCTTCAGGCCAGCAGGGGCGAAGGAAGAGAGTAGTTATAGGAACCCAGAGAGACCCTTGCTGTTGCTTCTTGTTTACTGAACCCAGCAAGGGAGTCTGGGTTGTGTGATCCATAAAAGTCAGCCTCCTAGGGCACTAAGCACTGGGTAAAGGGTGGAGAATGAATCTGGAGGAGAACATCCAGTATACCCTTAGTTATAGTCCTGCAGCGCCCTAGCACACTTCACGGTGCCGTGTATCGCGCTGACTTAAAAATTCATTGGTTGTATTGATGTTTTCCTCGTAGCACTGTGAACTCCTTTGTAGCTATAAACTGAATCTTACTCATATTTGCATACCCCTGGTGCTCATTAGATATTTGTTAATTAAATGAATAGAAGTTTTAAAAAGAACTGGATGAGGTGCATAAATAACTTTTTTAAAGACTTTATTTATTGTGGCACCTGGGTGGCTCAGTTTATTGAGCATCAGCCTTCGGCTCAGGTCGTGATCTCTGGTCCTGGGGTTGAGCCCCACATCGGGCCTGCTTGTCCCCTACCTGCAGTTCCCCCTGCTTGTGCCTGTGTGCGCTCTCTCTCTCTCTCTCTGTCAAATAAATAACTTTTTAAAAAAGATTTTATTTATTTGACAGAGAGAAACAATGAGAGAAGGAACACGAGCAGGGAGAGTGGGAGAGGGAGAAGCAAGCTTCTGGCTGAGCAGGGAGCCCAATGTGGGGCTCGAATCCAGGACGCTGGGATCATGACCTGAGCTGAAGGCAGACGTTTAACAACTGAGCCACCCAGGTGCCCCAATAAATAAAATCTTTTTTTTTTTTTAAGATTTTATTTATTTATTTGACAGAAAGAGGGATAGAGGGAGAGAGAGAACACAAGCAGGGGGAGCAGCAGAGAGAGGGAGAGGGAGAGGGAGAAGCGGGCTCCCTCTCCTGCTGACCCCAGACTCCATCCCAGGATCCTGCTAACTCCAGACTCCATCCCAGGACCCTGGGATCATGACCTGAGCTGAAGGCAGGTGCTTAAGTGACTGAGCCACCCAGGCATCCCAAGATACATAAATTAAAAAGTCTGTCCTACTTAGTGGTAATGTGTGGTGATTCTTAATTCAAAAGAGAGTAAATCTAATAATTTTTGCTTGGCTTGGTAGTTCTGATGCTTCTGCAGTAATTGGCTCACTCATTTTAGTTGAAGAGAGGTCAGGGATTGATTTGGTCCATAATAGACAGCTATTATATTTAGAAGGATTACAAGGCAAGACTCTAAGTTAGCTGCTTGGTGGCCTTGTAAGTATATTTATGCAGTTTCTTTTGCCATAGGAGAATCATGATACAGGGCAAAAATCTGGAGAGGCTGTCAGGCTAATTATGTTAAGTTCAGGAAGAAGGTGACTTACTTATTAGACTTTCTATGCATTATGACATAGCTTTTTCAAGTCTCTTAAATATATGAAAGCTGGCCTCTATCAGCAAAATTCTTCCTTATTGTTTGCCAAACAAATTCTTTCTCTCCCCCTAATTAGTTGAACTAATAATCATATTTACTATAAAGACTTGTTAGAATTGCTGCATAAAAAGTTACTGCAAAACTTAGAGGCCTAGGGGCTCCTGGATGGCTCAGTGGGTTAAGCCTCTGCCTTCAGCTCAGGTCATGATCTCAGTGTCCTGGGATTGAGCCCCGCATCAGGCTCTCTGCTCAGCAGGGAGCCTGCTCCTCCCCACCCCCAGCCTGCCTCTGCCCACTTGTAATCTCTGTTTCTCTCTCTCTCTGCCAAATAAATAATAAATAAATAAATAAAATCTTTAAAAAAAAAAAACACAACTTAGAGGCCTAAAACACAAAGAATAATTTTATTATGTCTCATGGTTTCTGTAGGTCAGGAGTTTGGGAAGGATAGTTTTGGCTCAGAGTCTGTCATGTGTTTTATTCAGATGGTGTCTGAAACTGGGATAGCTGGGGGCAAGCTGGGCATTTATCTCCTCAGGTCATCAGAGAGCCTCTCCACGTTGCCTCTCTGCATGGGCTAATTTATGGTGGTTCTAGGGCCTATATACTGCTAGTGTAACTGACACAGGCCACCAGCAGGAGTTGTCCAAGGAATAAGGTGAAAGCTACATCATCTTCTCTGGAGTAAGCTAGGAAGTCCTTGCCACATTTAATTGGCTACAGGCAAGTTAGTTCATTACAAGCTCTTCTAGATTCAAGGGGAAAAAGAAAATAGACCTCATTTGTTGATGGAAAAACTATCGAAGAATTTGCAGCCATTTAAAAAATTGTCATAGGTGGCAGTGGTGGCAGCTGCTGCTGCTGTTTCTTGGTTTGCGGGTTGAACTACATACTCTTTGGTATCCTAATCTAATAGAAATCATTTTTCAGCTTTTATAATTTATGTTCTGCCTTTGAAGTTTACAAGAATTTTATTAGAGAGCACTTAACAAGTGGCATACAAGTTTTCAAGCTTTTAGAAGAGTTATGATAATTTGCTTTTTTTTTTTTTTTAAAGATTTTATTTATTTGACAGAGAGAGATCACAAGTAGGTAGAGAGGCAGGCAAAGAGAGAGAGGAGGAAGCAGGCTCCCCACTGAGCAGAGAGCCCAGTGTGGGGCTCTATCCCAGGACCCTGGGATCATGACCTGAGCTGAAGGCAGAGACTTTAATCCACTGAGCCACCCAGGTGCCCCAGGATTGATTTTTATATTGAAAAAATATTATAGTTCAGGGCTAAAAATAAAATAATTTTAGTGTTTCCGTATCAGATCTGTGTTGTTTTTCTTATAGCCTTTTTTAACGCATTCTCCAAGAGTAGCTTCATATGTCTAAAAAAAAAAAGTGAATTGGGTAATTTTGCTCCCTTGCTTCAGATTCTCCAGTGGCTTTCCATTATGCTTTGAATGAAGTCAACATTATTTGTACAAGATCCTGTATAATCTGTCCCCTGGTGCCTAGTCTTTCCTTTGCTCATTTTGTTACAGTCAAATTAATTTTGTTTTAACTTCTTGAAAAGGTCAGTCTCTTTCCTATCTCAGGCACTTGATGTGTATGTGTTTTTGTTTTTGTGGGTTTTTTAAATTTTTTATTCTTGTGGGGTGGGGAGGTGGGGATCTTTTTTATCTTGTTGTTACTTAATTTTCTGTGTCAGTTTAAGTATCATCCCAAAGAATTCCTAAATATTCTGTCTAAAGTAGCTTTCAGGCTCATTATTGTCTATCACAATATCCTGCTAATTTCAGAGGACTTAATTCATTTTTTTTTGAAGATTTTATTTATTTATGAGAGAGAGAGAGAGCACAGAAAGGAGAGGGCCAGAGGGAGAAGCAGACTCCCCGCTGAGCAGTGAGCCCTATGTGGGACTCGATCCTGGGACTCCAGGATCATAACTGGAGCTGAAGGCAGCCATTTAACCAACTGAGCCACCCAGGTGCCCAATGCAATTCATTTTTATATTCATTTCTTTACACACTTATTGTCTTTTAAAAAAATACTTGTGATTTAGACTAGTTTTAGATTTATAGAAAAATTAGGAAGATAGGACAGAGAATTCCTATATATTCCATATCCAATTTTCCCTATTATTAACTAATCCTAGTATGGTTCATTTGTCACAATTAATGAATCAATAATGTTACATCATCATTATTATTTTAATTTAACTTTGGTTACTTAACATACAGTGTACAAGTTGCAGTACTGGTTTCTAGAGTAGAATTCAGTGATTCATCACTTATGTGAGACACCCAGTGCTGATCACAAGTGCCCTCTTTGGTACCCATAACCCATCTAGATCAACCCTCATTTTGTTCTCTGTCATTAAGAGTCACTTGTGCTGGGGCGCCTGGGTGGCTCAGTTGGTTGAGCGACTGCCTTTGTCTCAGGTCATGATCCTGGAGCCCCAGGATTCAGTCCCACATCGGGCTCCCTGCTCAGTGGGGAGTCTTCTCCCTCTGACCCTCCTCCCTCTCATGTTCTCTCTCTCTCTCCCTCTCTCATTCTGTCTCTCAAATAAATTAATTTAAAAAAAAAAAGAAAAAGTCACTTGTGCCTTGAATAATACATTATTATTAACTAAAATCCATACTTCATTCAAATTTTCTTAGATTTTACCTAATGTTGCTCATTGTCTTTCATCTCTACTAGATTGGGAGCTCCTGCGGGCAGGGACTGTGTGTGTTTCATTCACCTAGGGTAATACTAAGTAAACACTTGGGAGGTACTCTAAATATTTTTTGAAAGAATGACTGTCAGAAAGATGTCTCAGTTTATAGACTAACCTCTTTCCCATTTTAGGTGAGTATCTTGCTTAGGGACATCATGAGTGTCTTTCTATTAGCCTTGGCTAGATTGCAAGCTCCAAGTCTCCAAGATGATAGTTGAAACCATATCTTGTCGTATCTAATTGCTACATGTAGGGGTGAGTTTACTAGGCAACTCATGAAGCTGGTGAAATTCCTGAAACTAATAAAGCTTAACTTTCAGGATTCTATTGGAGGGACCCTGGCAGTGAGTTCAGAGGGTCAATTAAAAAATATCTTTTATTGGTATATATATTGTATACATGGGAAGTGCAAAGATTATAAGCATCCAGCTTAATTTCTCACAAACTTAACACACCTAAATAACCAGCACCCAGATCAAGAAACAAAACATTTCCTATATATTATCATGTACTTATGAAGAATTTGCAAATATCCTAACCACAATCAGTTAAGATTACTGTCTCTTTTTTCACCGACTTCCCTTCTATCACACTTGTCTACATACTGGTGGCACTGGAATAGCTCTAGGCATTTTGGGCTTCTGGTTTTGGGGAAGCCAACATTGGGGATACATTTCATTTGGTTTTAGCAGGATATGTTTATTTGGTTCCATAGTCCATGTATTGTCAAGGTATTGTTAGCCATCCCAGTTTAGGGATAGTTTCTAGGAGTACTATATATTATTATGTTAACTCACCTGGTATTGTGACATAAATGTGCAGACCTAGAAATGGTACAGTAATATGAATGTATCCCATGGTTTCTGGCACCCTGAAGTATGTGGTCAGTGGAGGAAAAAAGCAGGGTTTGATGCCAAAAGCCAATCTCTGAAAGTTCTTCCAAATCTTAAATCTTCATATGAAAAAGACTTCAGAGTTTTCCCAAATTTGACTACAATCCTAAAAGTTTACATAACATTACCAATAATGGACCTGTGTTAAAAGAAACTTTTTGAGGCCAACAACAACAACAACAACAAAAAAAAATATGTTCAACCATGCTAGAGGAAGGACTGAATTATTTCTGTGTTGTCTCTGTAGAAATGACATAAAACTCATGAGGAAGTGCAGTACTGGCATAAGCATTGACAGATCAATGGAATAGAATTAAGAGTCCAGAAATAATCTCCTATACTTGTGGTCAGTTGATCTTTGACAAGGGTGCCAAGACCATCCAAGGGGAATAGGTTAGTCTTTTTAACAAATGATGTTGGAAACAACTGGACATCCACATGGAAAAGAATGAAGTGGAAGTGCCACCTCACACCATGTATAAAAATTAACTCATAATTGGGGCGCCTGGGTGGCTCAATGGGTTAAGGCCTCTGCCTTCGGCTCAGGTCATGATCCCAGGGTCCTGGGATAGAACCCCATGGCGGGCTCTCTGCTCAGCAGGGGGCCTACTTCCTCCTCTCTCTCTGCCTGACTCTCTGCCAACTTGTGATCTCTGTCAAATAAATAAATAAAATCTTTAAAAAAAAATTTAACTCAAAATGGATTAGCGACCTAGTTTAACAACTAAAACCATGAAAAATTTTAGATGGACACACAAGACCTTGAATACAAAATGACTTAAATGACACCAAAAAGCACAGGAATTTGACTTCATTCAAACTTTAGTGCCTCTTTGGCAAGGATTCTCATACACGTTGGTGGGAATTGAAAATGGTGTTCAGTCACTGTGGCAAAAAGTTCGGCTGTTCCTCAAAAAGTTCAACATGGAATTACCATTTGACTCAGCAGTTTCATTCCTAGGTATTTAACTAAGGTAATTGAAAACGTAGGTTCACACAAAAATTTATACATGAATGTTCATAGCAGTTTATTCATAATGGCCAAAATAGTTGGGTGGAAACAACCCAAATGTCCATTAACTGATTAATAGATAAAATTTGGTTTATCTATACAACGGAATATCATTCATCCATAAAAGGGAATGAAGTACTAATACATGCTACAATATCAACGAACCTCAAAAATATGCTGTGTGAAAGAAGCCAGACATAAAGGATCACATATTGTATGATTCCAGTTGGCAATTCTATAGACATAGAAAGTAGATTAGTGGTTGCCTAGGTATTGAGTTTCTTTTTGCAGTGATGGAAAAGTTCTGGAATTGGCATTGGTGGTTGTATAGCATTGGAAGTATACAAAAGATTTGAATCACACAGTTTAAAATGTGAATTTCATGTTATGCAACTTTAATCTCAGTAAAACAAATTGCAAAAAATCTGTTATATGGGAAGAGGTAAAGAGTATGCAGCTGGAAAATTAGAGCAAAGTTATAGGGCTGTCAATAAAAAATGTTATTTTCTGTTCTGATGTGGTATTTATCAGCTTGTTAAAATTTATGATTTTCCCAATCTAAATTGACTATTTGCTTTCATACCTAATTTTATATTCTTAAAGTGGGACCCTCAAACTGTGTAAACTCTGGGCTTTGCAAAAACTGGATGCACCCTAGTGTATATGTTAGTATCAAATAATCATTCAAGAACCATTGTCTTTTTAAAAAATATTTTATTTATCTGTAAAGAGTATGAGAGAGAGCAAGCAAGCAAGCAAGCAAGCACAAGCAGGGGGAGCCACAGGCAGAGGGAGAAGCAGGCTTCCTGCTGAGTGAGGAGCCGGATGCTGGACTCCATCCTAGGACCCTGGGATCATGACTTGAGCTGAAGGCAGACTAACTGACTGAGCCACCTAGGCATCTTGAACTACTGTCTTTTTAAGCATGGGGGATTGAACAAACGTTTATTTCTGTTCTCTCCCCAAACCCCATTTCATGAGAGTAAAGGGATACAAACAGCATATAACTGTAAGAGCAAAAAGAACAGAAGAGGAGATAGCACATTAAGTGGTGTGAAGAAATTTCAGGAAGCTGGAAGGTGGTTGGACTAGGATAATATTTAGCTGAGAAAGTAGAATATAAAGTATCTGCAAACAGGTATGTTAGATGTCTTGCAGTATTCCAGCTAGTTCGTGTCACAGATCTCTAGAAGGGCCTCAGGAATTGGAGGCCCTCTCTGTCTCTGAGGCTGCAGCTGAGATGGGAGGCAGCGAACGGGAGATGGTTTAGTCTGAAAATGGTTCCGTACGTACTTCATCCCAGGCAGAGTCATTCCAGGCAGGCAGATGACTGCTCTTCTTCAGCCCTCACAGTAAGTGTCTTATTTTGTGGAGAAAATTAACCAAACTGGCTTCTGTCCCAGGGATACCTGCCACTGTGGAAGGTGAGGGAGAAGTGCTCACCCGAGAGTGAGGGGACTGGCAACGTCTTCAACATTGAAACTCCCAGCCCCCTTGCACTGCTCAACTCCAAGAACACTAGCAGCCTGGTGTATCTTTTATCCTTTATGAGGAAGGCTTTTCTGGAAAAAATTGACAGCTCCAGAGATAACGCAAATACTAAGTTTCTTAATGAAACCACTAGGTCACCCTGCCAGACACCCTATCAGTAGCCAGTAGGGGGAGGGAGGGTCTCACCACTCAGTCCTTAAACTTTTAATTTCACATGAAGAATTAAAAATAGTACTGACTTCTCAACAGCAGTTTCAGAACTTCGAAAAGAGTTGAGCAATGCCTTTGGTTTTCTGAGGGAAGATGATTTGCAGCCTAGAACCCAGCCATTTGTTCCATCAAGTATGAAGGCAGAATAAAGGTATTTTGCATGCCAGATCTCAAATCCTGTCCACTTATTCCTTCTTTTATATAGGAAGGAATATATAATTCATATTATATGGCTCAGAGATCAGAAGTAGGCAGAGAGGCAGGCTGAGAGAGAGGAGGAAGCAGGCTCCCTGCTGAGCAGAGAGCCCGATGTGGGACTCGATCCCAGGACCCTGAGATCATGACCTGAGCCGAAGGCAGCGGCTTAACCCACTGAGCCACCCAGGTGCCCCACTTATTCCTTCTTAAGAAGATACCAAAGAATATGCCCATCAAAATGAGGGAGCATACCATGAAAGAGGAAGACAGAGGTCATTATACCCTTGTACATCAAGGGAAAGGCAGATGGTGGTGAAGGAAAGTCCTATGGCCATAAACCTAAAGTGAAGGGTAGGAGACTCTACCTTGAAATTTTATGCAGCAGCTGGTGTATTTTTTTCTTTAGAGAGGGTCTATACTAGATCCTTGTTTAAAAATGACCAAAAGCCAAACTTGTGAAAATGCATTGCTAGCCATGAACATTATCATTATCACATTTTTAGTGTTTAGTAAATCTGTAGGTGAGATGGTATGTTTAAAATTTTTGAGTTTGAAAGTCTTTTTTTTAAACTTAAAAAAAAGATGTATAAGAGATAGAGCAAGCGTGCGCATGTGTGGGGCAATTGAGAGGGAGAGAGCAACTTAAGCTGATTCTGTACTGAGTTTGAAGTCCACCGTGGGGCTCACAACCTGAGCTGAAACTAAGAGTTGGGATGCTTAACTGACTGCACCACCCAGGTGCCCTTGGAAGTCTTTTTTATTAGTCAAGTTAATTACTTTTACTGTCAGAACTATTTTTTTTTCTGCTTTTGTCAATTACATTATGGCTTTATTGCTAAAATACTTGCTAATAGAAACACTCAAGTTTTAAAGCTGGCTGGGAAGCAAGTAATTACCTTAAACTGGGATATGTGGATCTTTAAGAAGTCTATGGATTGGTTCCAGGTGAGTACTGTGAATCCCTTAGGTTGTATGTAAAATTGTATATGTGGATACTTTTTTCTACCCCCCCCCCCCGGCATTAGGTCCAGTTTCATATTATAAAAAAAGTATCTTAGGTTAAGTGGCTTACTCAGCAGTGGTCTACTGAATCCTGTTTTGGTGTGCATTCCCCTATTATGTCATGCTGTCTGCAGAGTTCTGAATTAGTGTACTTTTTTTTTTTTTAATTTTATTTATTTATTTGTCAGAGAGCGAGCACAGGCAGACAGAGTGGAAGGCAGAGTCAGAGGGAGAAGCAGGCTCCCTGTGGAGCAAGGAGCCCGATGTGGGACTCGATCCCAGGACGCTGGGATCATGACCTGAGCCGAAGGCAGCTGCCTAACCAACTGAGCCACTCAGGCGTCCCTGAATTAGTGTACTTTAAAAGTTTTTAACTTTGCTATATAGTGAGAAGGGGAAAGATCAGAGTTGCCTTGATGTGGGTAGTCAGATTGAACTATGAAGACGACTTGGTACTTGTTCCGCTATTGCAATTGACTTGAGATGAGTTACCTGGTTTTTGTATATTTTGTACAATATTTAAAAACACTAAAAAGGGGCGTCTAGGTGGCTCAGTCGTTAAGCATCTGCCTTCGGCTCAGGTCATGATCCCAGGGTCCTGGGATCGAGCCCCACTTTGGGCTCCCTGCTCAGTAGGAAGCCTGCTTCTCCCTCTCCTACTCTGCTAGCTTGTGTTCCCTCTCTCGTTGTGTCTCTGTCAAATAAATAAAATCTTAAATAAAAATAAAAAACTAACAAAATGAATGAGTTAAATGTATATGCATGGCAAATTTAGACTGTAGAGAAGATTATACAGTGAAAAGATTAATTTCCATTCACTTCCTACTTTCTTAATGTGGCTCTTCCAGATGTAATCAGTTCCCAGTTTTTTGTTTGATTTTAAGTTAGTTGTTTTTTTAATTTTAATTTTTTTTATTTTTAAAGATCATTTATTTATTTATTTGACAGAGAGAGCGCGAGAGATCACAAGTAGGCAGAGAGGCAGGAAGAGGGAGAGGGGAAGCAGGCTCTCCGCTGAGCAGAGAGCCCAATGTGGGGCTCCATCCCAGGATCCCGAGATCATGACCTGAGCCAAAGACAGAGACTTAACCCCACTGATCCACCCAGGTGTCCCAATCAGTTACCTGTTTTATCTATTTTGTGAATTGCCTACTGCTGAAATAGAGGATGGTTGCAGTTTTGTCCCCTTCTCTTGGTAACTTATCCTGCTATTAGTTTTGGGAACCTCTTTTTTCCCACTCTCAATCCCTGTAATTCCAGTGTGCTGAGCCCATCTCTGGACTGAAGCTGTGCCAGTCTTTAGCTAGAAAAAGAAGCATGAGCAAAGCAAAGGATATGAAATGTTAAGTTATAAGTGTGGAGTAGGGTAGGGAGGGGAAGGAAAGGAACACCTGAGGTCAGATTGTACAGTGACTTAAATGATAGGCTAAGGAGTCTGGTTTTATCTCGTAGGGACTCAGAAGTTAATAAAGATTTCAAACAAGGGAGAAATTTTGGATTTATAATTAATTCTGCATTCCTCCCAACCCTAACTGTAAAGCCCTGCCTTTTCTGCTTTGGACTCTCTATAGGCCCGCCCCCTCCTTTTCTATCCTTACTCATTCCACCACGTCAGTCAATCTTTATTATATCAGACTGAGGTTGTTGCTGTAGTTAACAAATAAATGGTTTCTCTGCTTTGAGTCTTTTGTCCTGCAGTCCATTCTGGACGTCACTATCAGATTAATTTTAACTAGAGCTTTACTTTGGTGATCTATTTTTTCCTGCTCAGAAACCTTTAGTATCTCCCTCTTGTTGACAGGGCAAAATCCAGACTTAGTCTGTCACTCAAACCATTCCAGACATTAACTCAAGTCTATGTCTTAAGACTTCCTTTTTTCCTTCATTTAACCTAGGTTGTAGAGAACTTGGAATGTTCATTTTTACCCTCTTGTTTATCTTGCCCCTCCCTTTTAAATTTTGTTTTTGTTTCTTCCTCCTTCCTGGGTTATCTCTTCTCCAGTCTCATCTCTACTGATGAAAAATCATATCCATCTCTAGAGTTAAGTTAAAATTATACCTCTCTTGTAGAGCTTCTTCAGATAATTGATAAGGTAGTTTGAGTTCTTTCCTCTGAAATTTCAGAATTCTTTGCTTGCATTTGAGACACTTGTTACTTAATGCTTTCTACTGTGCTTGTCTTAACTGCCTTGCTAGATGACTGAACTTTGTTACAGTGTTTATTTTCCACACACAGTGCCTCCATATACTTGTGTGCTTGATAAATATTTGTTCTGTTAATTGGATTTTCCTATTTTGGGCTGCCTTTTGTGCTGATGTGTTTTAGTAAATCAGTTTAGCACTAATTGTTTAGCACTAATTTGATAGTAGTTGTTTTATGTTTCTTAATCATGGTTTCCCAACTAGACTTCAGGGTAGGAAATCTGTCTAATCTGAACTTCCAGAATCCTTTCATAATGTATGTATAATGTTTCTCCTTTTTTAAAAATAGTGCTTAGATGCTTTTGTCTTGCATGAAATATTTGACAACTGGTGAAAGGACTTAGTTTTTTTAATAATGGAGAAAATTTTAAAGTTTCTCAGAACATGTTTCTGAAACATTTGTATGACAAACACAAATATGGAATTTCTATAGCTTTAGATTAGGTTATATTTTAAGGAAGCAGATTTAGGTAGCCTTTTTGGGGGGCACATATACAGGGTGATGCCCTTTTCTATAATTTATATTTTCTAGAAATATAACCTATAATTTTCTTTTTTTTTTTTTTTAAGATTTTATTTATTTTACAGACAAAGGTCTCAAGTAGGCAGAGCAGCAGGCAGAGAGGGGGAAGCAGGCTTCCTGCTGAGCAGGGAGCCTGATGTGGGGCTTGATCCCAGGACCCTGAGATCTCGACCTGAGCCGAAGGCCGGCACTTGACAACTGAGCCACCCAGGCACCCCTAGAAATATAATTTGTAATTTTCTATATATTTTCCTCTGTACAGATCATCAAAAGCTTATCTACTTGAATGGTGGTTCTATAGGAATTTGTGATGAGTGTCTTTCTCTGTGTCTGATATTTGATGAGATTTTATAACTTTTTTGTTGTTGTTATTTCTTTTTTATTAAAAATTAACATATAATACGTTGTGTCAGGGTACAGGTCTGTAATTCATCAGTCTTAACACAGTCCCCAGCACTCACCACAACACATAGCCTCCCCAGTGTCTATCACCCAGCCAGCCCATCTCCCCACCCCCGTCCCTTCCAGCAACCCCCAATCTGTTTTCTGAGATTAAGAGTCTCTTAGGGATTGTCTCTCTCTTTGGTTTCATCTTGTTTCATTTTTTTCCCTCTCTTCCCCTATATACAACAACTCTTATTTTGTGTGGACAGTTAGTTATGAAGTGTTCTATATAGCTGCTACCTAGTATAATTTTAATATATTTTTTATCTTTGAGGAGATATATGTATATATGTTTGAGAATTTACATCTATATACTAATGGCAATTGAGTTTAATATTATTGTGTATTCTTGTCTTTATTTTTGCCCAGTGATTCTTTTTCAGAAAAATCAGTATCTTTCATGTACTTTTAGGCCAATCATCTTGGAGTATTTGAACATGAATACTAAATGAAATAAAAACATAAATACATAAGAACCTTTGACAAGGTTCTTAGATTGTGTGGTCTCTGGTTTTGTAACAGACAAGTGTTAATATGAAGTAAAATTGCAAACATCATCTGCTTTTGAAGTGGAATTTGGCAGTTTGTATTCAATTCAGAGGCTTTAAAAGTATTCAGAGAACAAAAGTAGAAACAATTTTGTACATATATAATAATTTAGAAAACTAATATATGTCAACTACAATAAAGCTTAGATTAAAAATAACCTTGACTCTTATTCCTTTTAAAAACTGCAGATATATTCTCTATAAAGCAAATTTTTGAAATCTAAATTACTTAAAAACCCAGGAAGTAGTAAATGTTAAGCATTTTAATTTTCATTATTTAATTATACAAGTATTATAAGTCTACATTCTCAATAAAAATTTCAAACAATATATATAAGTGTGTAGAGTAAAAAGTGTTCTTTTTTTTTTTTTTTTTAAAGATTTTGTTTATTTATTTATTTGACAGAGAGATCACAAGTAGGCAGAGAGCCAGGCAGAGAGGGAGGGGAAGCAGGCTTCCCACTGAGCAGAGAGCCTGATGTGGAGCTCGATCCCAGGACCCTGAGATCATGACCTGATCTGAAGACAGGGGCTTAACCCATTGAGTAACCCAGGTGCCCCAAAAGTGTTCACTTTTGAACTTCCTCTTTCTTCCCCAGAGGTAACACCATTGTTTCTGGTTCATTGTCTATGTTTTCTAGATTTACTCTGTGCATTTGACTTAAATGTACTCACACAGTATTTTTTTTAACAAAACATGGCAATGGAATCACACTGTACAAGTGTTCTATGACTTTTTCACTTTATCATGAAATTATTCTATTTTAGCTGTAGTATGGGTAGTATAAAATGCTATATAGTGATTAAAAATAGAGGACTCTTGTCTTCTTTGCTGAGTGTTTAGGTTGTCTCTTTTCAGGTGTAATAAATAGTGGCCCAGTGAACATTTCTGTGTGTGCATCTTTTGGTTCATGTTTTAGTATGTCTACAGCATATATTTCTAGAATTGGGGTGCTTGGGTGGCTCAATCAGTTAAGCATCAGACTTCAGTTCAGGTCATGATCTCAGGGTCCTGGGATGGAGCTCTCGTCCCGCTCCCTGCTCAATGGAGAGCCTGTTTTTCCCTCTCTTTGCCAGCTGCTCCCACAGCTCTCTCTCTCGCTCGCTCTCTGTCAAATAAAATAAATAAAATATTTTTAAAAAGGATGTATTTCTAGAATTGCTGAGTAGGGTTACAGAATTTTAAATATTTTAGATACTGCAAAATGCTCTCCAAAAAGGATGTATTAATTTACATTCATGGCTATGCATATTAAAAAAAAAATCTGTTTCTTTATAACCCTGAAAAATACTGAGGTTTAACAGATCTTTTAAATTTTGCTGGTTTGGTGGGTTAAAATATTACCATGATATTTGTTTAATTTCTTGATTCTTAGTGTGGCAGTCATATTTTCTCATATTTGTGTTTGCCATTTCTACTTCTGCAAATTCCATGTATATGTTGTTTTAACTATTCTGAATTTTTTTGATTGATTTGTAGAAGCTCTTTATATGTTCTGGATATTAATCCTTTGTTACATTCTATTTTATTTTATTTCTTTTTTTAAAAGATTTATTTTTATTATTTATTTGTCAGAAAGAGAGGGAGAACAGCAGACAAAGACAGAAGCAGGCACGCTGCTGAGCAAGGAGCACGATGCGGGACTTGATCCCAGGAATCTGGGATCATGACCGGAGCTGAAGGCAGGTGCTTAACTGCTTGAGCCCCCCAGAATGACTTAACTTTTAAGGCAGTAGTTTCTGGATAGCTTTTTCTTTTTTTTAAACTTCTTTTTCCACACAGTTGATTTATTTTAGAACTGATACATTTTCCTAAGAAATGAAAGCCTAGTAAGGCTATTTATTTTGTTTAAAAAAAAAAAAAAAAAGTGAAATCTTGTATCACTTTGGACTGAAGTCTCTGCTTTGATGTTTTAATAAGCCTGTAATTATGGCACTTGAATAAGAGATTGATTCTAAGCATTTATACATATAGAATTTGTGATCTCCAACAGTTTTGAGCATATTTTCTGTAAGGGTATTCTGGAGGAAATTCTTTCGTGATTAAGTGATTAGTAAACTGATTCTAGCATTGTTTAACCCCTTTCAAAATATGAAATAATTGAAATCTTAAAATGACAAAATTTATCTTGACCAAGTAGGCATTTTCCTAAAATGCAGTTATTTAACTATAGAAGACATGCTAAGTGATCACTGATTAATAGAACAAAATGGGATGAGCAAATATTCATCATAATTGATGCAGGAACAGAGTTTAACTTAAAAAGTGATTAGAAAAAGAAGCTTAGAAGAAACTTTCTTAACTTGATAGTGGATTATTTACTAAAATCATGAAGGAGGGGCATCTGGGTGGCTCAGTGGGTTAATAAGCCTCTGCCTTTGGCTCAGGTCATGATCTCAGGGTCCTGGGATGGAGCCCCGCATCAGGCTCTCTACTCAGTGAGGAGCCTCTTTCCCCTTTCTCTTTGCCTGCTTCTCTGCCTACTTGTGATCTCTCTCTCTCTGTCAAATGAATAAATGAAATCTTTAAAAAAATCATAAAGGAAAAATCATACTGAATGATCAAATGGTAGAATATTCTCTTTAGGATAAGGAATAAGTTCAAAGAGTATTACTGCTTTTATTCATCAGTGCATCATTATAATAGGAAGTACTTACAAGACAAGAATAAATATAAGAATTAGAAAGGAAAACATAAAATATAAAATGGCCAGGGGCACCTGAGTGGCACAGCACAGTCTGTTGAGCAACCAGCTCTTGGTTTTGGCCCAGGTTGTGATCTCAGGGTCTCAAGATGGAGTCCTGTGTTGGGCTCATCTTGGAGTCTGCCCAAGTTTCTCCCTCTCCCTCTGCCTCTCTCTCTCTCTCTCAAATCTTTAAAAAGAAAACAAAACAGAAATGGCATAAAAACCTAGGGCTAGAGACAATACCCTGCTTTAATGACCACCATGTTTAAGGGAGATTTGCAACTGAGCTAATTTTTAAATTTAAATGTGATAAACCTATTTCCGCTACTGTACTTGACAATTTGAAGTTTTTCATTTACTTTTTTTTTTTTAATATTTTATTTATTTATTTGACAGTGAGAGATCACAAGTAGGCAGAGAGGCGGGCAGAAAGAGAGGAAGGGAAGCAGGCTACCGGCTGAGCAGAAAGCCCGATGTGGGGCTTGATCCCAGGACCCTGAGATCATGACCTGAACTGAAGGCAGCGGCTTAACCCACTGAGCCACCCAGGCGCCCCTTCATTTACTTTTAATAAAGCCTCAAAAGTTGTTTGCCTCATTTGGGGAATAAAGTTCCAATGAGTCTTTTTGTGTCAGGATGGTCATTTTTAGGGTTAAACAGAGCAAGCTGCAAATTTCTGTGATTACTTCAGGATGTCATTAACACTTTCTTGGCAGAAAAGCTCATATTGGTATTCACAGTGGTTGGTGAATTTGTAGTTCTCAGTTGATTCTGAGATAAATTATCCTCATTGTCTGTGCGAATTCATTGTTTCTGTTGCCTGCTTTGTTAGGTATTGCTGCACTACGGAGGTATGGAAAGGTGAATGAGGCACAATGAGGAGATCAGTTAGAGCTTCAGTGACAAAAATTCTGTAAGCAGATGTTTCATGTCTTCCTGCCCAGAGTGAAATGACTCCCACTGTGCCCTGCTGAGTGAAAACTTTTAATCAATAATAAAGAATTTCATTTCATTGATGACATTGTTTTTCAGAGATCGGAGAGTGTAATGTTTCCACTTATAAAACATTCTGGGGTTGGGATGCCTGGGTGGCTCAGTTGGTTAAGCAGCTGCCTTTGGCTCAGGTCATGATCCCAGCGTCCGGGGATCGAGTCCCACATCGGGCTCCTTGCTCGGCAGGGAGCCTGCTTCTCCCTCTGTCTTGCCTGCCATTCTGTCTGCTTGTGCTCGCTCCCTCTCCCTCTCTCTCTCTGACAAATAAATAAAATCTTAAAAAAAAAAAACAAACATTTTGGGGGCGCCTGGGTGGCTCAGTCATTTGGTTAATTATCCAACTATTGGTTTTGGCTCATGGTCATGATCTCCAGATCCTGAGATTGAGCCCCACATAGGGCTCCTCACTCAGTGGGGAGTCTGCTTGGGATTCTCTCCCTTCCCCTTTCCGCACCCTTTGCCAGTCTCCTCACTTGTGCATGTGCCCTCTCTCTAAAATAAGTAAATAAAATCTTAAAGAATATATATAAACATTCTGATTTTTTGCAGGAGAATGGTCCTAATTATTAGTTTTTATTATGGTTCTATGTGTATATGTGCTTAATATTCCCTGTTATCAGGGTGTTATATATAAAATCTGTCAGAACATACAGTATTTGTATACTGTGCTTCTACGTGTGTCCTGTCTTCTTTGTAATTCTTTAAATAGATAAAATGCTCATCCCTAATTCTTTTATTTAAGTTGCCTCAGTTATTTTATTACTTGGATGAAGTTCATCCTGCAGTTAGACTCCTCAGAAGGGTCCATGGATAGAATATTTCTTGAGTTCTTGTACATTTGAAAACAGTTGTTTTTTTTTTAAGTCTTGGTAGTTGAAAGATCATTTTGCTTGATGTGAAACCTTTGGTGTACACTTTCTTGCCTTAAATTTCTTTTTTTTTTTTTAAGATTTTATTTATTTGATAGAGAGAGAGATCACAAGTAGGCAGAGAGGCAGGCAGAGGGGGAGAGGGAAGCAGGCTCCCTGCTGAGCAGAGATCCTGCTGGATCCTGGGATCATGACCTGAGCCGAAGGCAGAAGCTTAAACCACTGAGCCACCCAGGCTCCGCGATTGCCTTAAAATTCTTGGTAATGCTTCTCAACAGTTGCCTTCCTATGTGTTCATGAGAAGTTTGTTTGTTTTCTTAGGATATTAATTTGATCTTGCCTGGAAGCTCTGGGGATTTCTCTTTGTCTTTGAGTCTAGTTTTACTAGCAGAGTTTATTATTTGCGTCTGTTTTCCCAGGTATATGACAGGCCCTTTTCAAGATGTAGATTTCCTTTCTCTTATTTCTGGGTAGTTGTTTTGTATTGTGACTTTAAATACTAGTTCTAAAAACTTTTATTATTTTGTTTTTCCTCCTTAGAGACTCCCAATTATATGTATGTGTATTGGCCTTCTTTTTTTCCCTTTCATTTCAGTCTCTTTCTGCCTCAGTTTAACTCCTTTTTATTCTCTTTGTTGTCTTCCTGCCTTTCTTCAGTGATCCTTATCAGCTTTTCATTTGATCCTCTTCTATGGACACTTCCCCGTGATTTTTTTTTTTTTTTTCCATTTCTGCAGTAGTTTTATCTTCAGTTTCTGTCCTGAGTTTGGTCAATTATTGTTGCTTTTTTCCTCCTTCTCTTCCGGATTTTTTTCCGCCTCTCCTTTTCCTTCTTCCCTTTCTATTGTTCATTTTTGTACATCTCTGAGCTCTTGTTTGAGCATATTTAATTCAACTACGAGTGTTTGTCAAGGGTTTTTTTTCATCATTTTTTTTTTTAAAGGGGGGACAGTTTTTATCAGCTGAAGTATTTTGTTTCTATTTTCTGTGTTTATATAGTATCTTTGTATAAAATTCTTCAGTGTTTTTTTTTGCTACCTCTAAATCACGTATGGTATTGAGAGCTATGTACAATGTTTTAAGCATACTATTGATGCCGCAAAATTGTAGAGATGAGAATTTTACTGATACCCATGATGCCTCTACTTAATTGAAATTGTGAAATCATTTATGTTATGTGAACAACAAACCAATGAGGGTGGTTTAGTCCTGGAATTTAGGCTTGCCATACAGGGAATATGACACGCTTAATGGCTTAATGGTTATTCTTACGTTGTTTGGTAAAAGGGGTTTATGTTAATGACTAACTATTTTACTAGCTAATACAAACATTTCACCTGAGATGGAATGATACTGGAGTGGGTGTGGAGGAGTCAGGGGAAAGGGCATTTTTTGCCTCTGCTTTTGTTTTTATACTGCACTTCCTCTTTGAAGTTGTTGTTCCTTCTGATTTTGAGGGATTCCGATCAACTCCCAACATCCTGGTTATAGAGGAATGTCTTGTTAGGGATTCTGCTTTTTATTATAATAATAAATACCATGTACCTGTGTTGCCTAGTAAGGTTTCCCCTGCTTATTCAAAAGTAGAGTGTTGCTATGAAACTTTTTGTAAGCTGAAATTGCGTATAGCAAAGAAGTGATTACTGTTTTGTAGAGTCGAATTTCTCTTCTTCAAGATTTCTTTTGGTTAATGAAAACAGGTACTGATACACGTCTGTCCTAAGAGTGAAGTGGCGTAAAGCAAACTTTGAGATAGTGGAGGAAACCTGTATTAAGAAATTCTTTACCTAAGTCCTCTTATCTAATTCTCAAAGTAATCTTATGAAGTACATGGGTATAAATACTATAAATATATCATCTTCAGAAGACACTGATGATGGTTGTCATTTGTATAAGGGCTCAAAGCTAGTAAGTATGGGGGAGATAGAATTTGAACACAGATGGGTTTTACTCAAGGTTCTGTGTTATACTGTTTTCCAAAACTGTTTAGATCTCTTGGCAGTTCTGGAGGCCTTTGAACAGTCTTCCCACCACCCCTCACCCCTCCTGACCCCCCCCCTACCCCAGGCAGTTCCTTCTCGTTTTTTCCCTTGAGCACCCCCCCCCCAAAAAAAGGCAGGGTGTGGAGGCGCACACAGAAGCATTTGTAAGTTCCTTTAGAACGAGGTTTTAGGTCAAATAGGCCAAGTGAATGTTTTGAATTAAGATGTTTTTTTCTGCCCATGTCTCTTTTTGACGGCTGACTGAGTGTAATCAATTGGGGATTCATTTTATTTGATTGGCGAACATTCCCTGGGAGGATTGATGGTAGCAGTGTGTTGGGACACAGTGACTTAAAACCATGTGGTGCGGATTAGAGAGGACATTTTGGCTATTTTACCTTCAGACATATGGACTAATGGAGAAATTTGTGATCAATGTATCAAAAGTTAATTAAGTCAAAACTTTTGGAGATTGAAATCCTCTTCCCCCTTTTAAAAGATTTTATTTACTTGAGACAGAGTGCACAAGCACTGAGGAGGGGCATAGGGAGCAGGAAAATCAGACTCCTTGCTGAGTAGGGAGCCTGGTGCAGAACTCAATCCCAGGACCCTGAGATCATGAGCAGATGCTTAGCTGACTGAGCCATACAGGTGCCCCACCCTTTTTTCCTGTTTTTAAAAAGGGAGGCTTAGAACACCAGTGAGGGCTGGCTAATGGATGATCCGAGAGGCAATATATGATAGTGGAATGCAACTTCGCAGGGTGGCTGTATGTTGATTTTCTCTAAACTTTCATTTTCTTCTGTCAAACGGGAACAGTATTAATCTAGAGAGTTTAATGAGCTAGTTCATATAAGTGCTTAGCCCAGTGCCTAAGAAATAGTAAACACTCAGTGGCTAGTAGTCATTGTGTAAATATTTTTACACCCATAAAGAGGCTATGAAAATGAGATCAGAAGTAGAGCTTGGGATTTTGTCACATTTCACCATTTTGTTGTTGTTTGCGGGTAGGGGTGGGCATTGGTTAAATGCATTTTGTCTCATGAAACAGTAGATCGAGGAGCTGGTGTTTGAAGACCCATCAAGGTGTGTTCCTCATTCATCAAGGCCAGTTAATTTTCCTCTGGGGATCTGAAACTTTGTTCTGTCAAGTCGTCCCCCGCCCTTTTTTAAATTAAAGATTTTATTTATTTATTTGACAGAGGCACAGCCAGAGAGGGAACAGAAGCAGGGGGGGTGGGAGAGGGCGAAGCAGGCTTCCTGCTGAGCAGGGAGTCTGATGTGGGGCTCCATTCCAGGACCCTGAGATCATGACCTGAGCGGAAGGTAGATAGATGCTTAACAACTGAGCCACCCAGGTGCCCCTCAAGTCCCCTTTTATACTTCTTTCAGAATTTAAATATCCACATGTGCCTCTCATGTTAAAAAGCTTTTCTTTAGCCCTTTTCCTTTAATTCCTATATTCTTTTAAAAAGTTTGACTTTTTAGGTAAGAATAGCCTCCTCTCATTACAGTTCACATTTTCACCTTCCATTCCGTGCTAGTCCAGTCTTTGCTCCTGGTGAGGAGACTCGCGCCCTCATTGATAAAACTAATGGAGACTTTTAATATTTTCGCTTTCTTGACCTCACAAATTCAGTTGAAGGAGGTAATTTTAAGGAGACCCACGAGCTGGTTGAGTGTTGGTGAAAGTAGGGCCTCGGGGGATGTTTAAGTTCTCTTCAGTCCTATCCAAGGAAAGCTCTTAGCTGAAGCTTTCAAGAAGTTTGTAAAAGCAGCTTGTTCATCAGTTTAGCTACTGAGCGGCAAACTCTGGCTCTTTCTTACGGTTTTCTAAGGACAGTTTAAAAAACATATTTGGGGTAAATTTGTTTTAACTCTGTATGGACTGTCGTTTATTTTTTTCTGCCCCCTGTGGTTGTCCTAGAGCCTTTAAATAGAAGTTTTTAGGTCTGATAGTATTAACACAGTTCTCTTGCTTTACTGCTTACACCAACCTGTTGTACCAGTTTGGGTGCGGTGGCAGGAACTAACTTCTTGTGTTCTCTGCAGGCTTGCAGAGTAACAGGTTCCCTTTCTTCTGTGGCATTTAATTTGAGCAGGATCATATAATTTTAGAAATTCCCAATTGGCTAATAATCTCTCAAATGAAGTGGTATTCTACTTGATGCAGACATGGCTTTGGAAGCCTCTTGTAAAAACAAACAAAACTGATAGGATCTTTGGTAACTACTTAATCTGCGTTAACTTTTTATTTCACAACCTAGGGGCAAAAGCAGTTGGTTATTTCCTCTAGTCACCTCAAGTGGCTAGTCTTTCCTGGTCATTCATTGTCTCCTTTTGTAAAACCACCCTGTTCACTGGGCTCAGGTTTATAGCTTATCTTCACACTATTATTCACACTGTTATGAGAATATTTCTGGGTTCAGACGACATATTTGAAACACAAATAGTTTCATGTCTCTCAGCTTGAAACTTGTTTAAAATATTAAACAGCTCCTTCCAGGAATCTTTTTGTGATTTCCCAGGTCATTCTTCTAAACCTCAGTAATGCTTAGGGTTATTGTTTTATAGGTTTTCTCTAAGTCTTCTTTATCTAAGCCTTTATTTTCTCCACCAGGAGCCTATGTTTTAGGATGAGGTTTTTTTTTTTTTTTTTTTTGTATTTTGTTTTTTTCTGCACTCAGGCCACCAGATTCATTTCCTGTAGACTTTAGGTAAAACTGTTGTCTCAAGACAGCCTTCTTTGGTGGGCTCTTCCTGTAGGAGGTTCCTGAATAGGCTTTCTTTGGTTTTGAATAGTTTACCTGTTTATTATCATGATTGTTTTTCCTGGCTTCTGTTCTCTTAGTTCTGTTTGTTTTCTGTCTCCCTTTTGCTGTGTTATTTTAAAAATTCATTAACATTGCCCTTCTTAGCTTCTTTTCTTAAGATTATTGTCATTCTTTCTAGCCTTTCTTTCTCCTGCTGTGTAACTGAAAAATCTTTAAGATTCTGACCTAGTCCCAGTCTCCAAGATTGTTTTTCAGGACCTCACTTGGTTCCTCTGGAAATTTTATCTATTTAGAAATTAGTGGCTTGGGACACCTGGGTGGCTCAGTGGGTTAAGCCGCTGCCTTCAGCTCAGGTCACGATGCCAGGACCCTGGGATCGAGTCCCGCATCGGGCTCCTTGCTCAGCGGGGAGCCGCCTCTCTCTCTGCCTCTGCCTGCCTCTCTGCCTGCTTGCGTGCTTTCTCTCTCTCTCTTTCTGACAAATAAATAAAATCTTAAAAAAAAAAGAAATGTGTGGCTTATGCTGGTCTGGTTGTCCCTTGAATTCTAGTGCAGTGAAAATTGCTCAGACTTAAGGATTCTTAAATACTCTTTACAGTTTATAATCATGCTTGGGGAGGGATGAAGTTGCCACAGTAGATGAGGGGAGGCTATTTTCTCTTTAGATTTTATCCATAAGTAAACAGCAAAATGTGGTAGAAAGAGTATGAATTTTGAAGTGAAAAGAATTTGGATTTTAAATCTTCCTTTTCTGCTTGGTATTTTTTTTTTTTTTTTTTAAGAGAGAGAGCTGGGGGTAGCTGTAGGGGGTGGTGGTGGAGACGGGAAGAGGGAGAAGAAGAATCTGAAGCAGGCTCCATGCTTAACCAACGCAGGGGCTTGATCTCATAACCCTGAGATTGTGACCTGAGCCTAAATCAAGATCTGGATACTTAACCAACAGAGCCACCCTGGTACCCTGTGTGGTATTTTTAAGGCTCTGAGTCGTCTTCTCCTCTTCAGTAAAATTATATCCACCTCCGAAGATTGTTGTAAGACTAAAAGGTTAGTTTCAATAAATGATGATACCTAGAAGAGAGTATTTATATACCAAAGTTTTTTCCACTGAGTAAGACCTCAGTTAACTAACCTTATTGTGCTAATCATTTTGCCGTCTGTATAATCATCAGTTGTGGGGCGCCCGGGTGGTGTAGTTGGTTGTCTGACTCTTGATTTTGGCTAACGTCCTGATCTCAGGGTTGTGAGATTGAGCCCTGTGGCCTACATACTCAGGTCTCAGGAAGGAGTCTGCAGAAGTTTCTCTCTCCCTCTGCCCCTCCCTGTGTGTGTGCGATCTCTTTTTTTCTCTCTCCTAAATAAATAGATAAATCTTGAAAAGAAAATAATCAGTTGTGCACCTTACATTTACACAGTGTTTTGGGTCAATTATTCTTAATAAAACTGGGGGGTAAAAAAAGAAACAGACCTCTGAGACCATTAAAGTAGTGAAGACCAACATACTGAGATTGTCATTCAGAAAAGAAATATTTATTTATTGAGCATTTGATCTGTGTCCGGTGCTATGGTAGGAGAAGAGGTGTTAAGACATCTTTCTTTCTAAGGTAGCTTAAAGTCTGATATTTCAGTTTATTTTGGTAAATGCTGTGGTAGAAATAAACACATTACCATGAGAGGACTGAGAAAGAAAAATCAAACTTGGCAGGTAACTCAGTAGGTGTTAAGGATCACTTTCTGCTGGGAAGTGATGATTGTGCTCAATTTTTAAGGATTGTTAGGATTTAGCTAGGTCAATAAGCTGTGTAAGAATGAAGGAGATATTCTATATTGAAGGAGTATAGTGAGATTAGGTTGGAGAAGATGGTGTTCAGGGACCAAATTATAAAGTGCCATGTGTGCTATGGTGTTTTGGCAAGCCCTTGAAGGATTTTAAGCAAGTAAGTGATACAGTATGGGTTCTGTTTTAGAAAGTTTACTCTGGTGGTTGTATAGATGGTGGATAGAGGTTAATTTCCAAGCTTTCTTGATGACTGTGTGGATTAGTGATACTGTTAAACTTGAGGGGGAGAGGGAAAGATAAAATTTGATAGTGGGGAGAACCCTAAAAACCATTACCAAAGAGAAAAATAAAGGCTATTAAAGATAGAAATTGGAGCATTGAATGAAGAACTTTTATTGCTAAGCAGGGAACCTGATCTAGCGCAGAGGCTAGGGAGGAGTGAGAGTCATTTGAGGAGTGAGAAATGAAGACCTTTTAAACCCAAAGACTATGAGAAAATCTCTGTTCCATATTAGGAAAGCAAAATACTGTTGGTAGGCTGGTGACATATGGATTTGTTGGTCAGATAAGCCATTGACTGGCCAGAAGTGACCTGTGTACATGTCTTGAGTGTATATGGATGTTCCTGTTTTGAGATTATGGTGTATAGCTAGCTGCCAATGCATAGGCTGACCTGTTAACATATGTTTTGATTGTACAAGGAATTAAACATAGTTAAACTTGGTCTCACTATGCCAAGAGAACACAATGATCACTTGATATTTGATTTAAATCCCCAGAAAAAAAATACTAGAGCAATCTTTTTTTTTTAAAAGAACATATCATTCTATGTTTTCCTCCAGTGTCTTGTTCAAAAGTTGTCTATATATGCAGTTATTGGCTTGATCTATGGTTCTGGGGCCAGTTGTGTGTTTCTTGGAGTCATCTGCTTCTGGAGTTATTTTAATAAATCCACTGGTCTGGATTGGTACCTTGTTTTCACTGTGACACATAAACCCATGCATCAGCACCTTAAAGTTTGACCATTGTAGCTATTGACAGGTGGACTTGAAATGGTCCTTGAGGTGAGGTCCTTTCCAGAGGAAAGTCACTTACACTTTTTGGGGATAAGACTGAGTAATTCAGGTTAGTCTCTCTCAGTATTTAGCTAGATTTGTATGTAAGAATAAGTTTTTAGTGGATTTGGGGCCCAGTTGTGTTGGGCACGTTGTAATGATTTCATATGGAGAAAGTCTGTGTGTGCTCTGAGGAAACAACTGCATGGCCACTGATGCTAGTGGCAAAACTTTAGGCTAGGAAGAATCAAAGGTTTCTGAAACAATAGGGATAATACGAACAGTGGAGTTTTTAGTTTAAAAAAAAAAATTATAGAGCTTCTGTTTAACTCCTCTAATGAAATGAATTCCTTGATCATCTGACAGGAAGGTAGGGGTTCTTCATGTTTCACTAAGCAGTGAACCTGCTTCAGTGCCTACGTGTTCATTGGTAGCAGCATACCCTGTAGGGGAATGCCTTTGTCATTTTTGAGATAAGTCATTCCACAAACAATATTAAATCAGAATTGACAAAAGCGGGTATCTGTAGGATTAAAGCTGGGCATAATTAATTTTTGAATTATTGCTCAGCAGTTATGTAGTTCCCCATTATCTGAGGAGGAATTGATGTTGCAAGAGTAAGTTTTGAACAGTTGAAGGGGGATATAAAAAGTGAACAAAAAGGTATTTTATAAGAGGTAAGATGGTTGACAGAAGTGTCAAATGTTGCTTGGAGGTAACAAGAATTGGGTAGCATGTGGGGCCGATCGAGTACGTAGAGAAAGTGCCCCCAAATGCAGACAGCGTCTGTAAGTCTTAGCAAGATAAGCAGTGGGCTTCCGGTGTGAACAATGCTGTTAGATTACTTATGGAAGGAGGAAAGTCCGGTGTTTCATTAAGAGCCACTGTGATTCTAAGGATCATAATTCCATTGATACCCTGAGATCTCTAACAAATCTGTAGTCCTTTCCATTCGTTTTCTTAAGGGGCGATAGGGGAGTATTACAAAAGACAATACATCTTTGTTCTAATGAAGGCTCAATATGAGATTTATTCTTGATCATCACTTCAGGTTTAACTATTGGAGTGACTGAAGCAGAGTTTTTTAAGGAATTTGAATTCTTAATGGGGTGAGCACCATATATTCTGCCTGTGCCAGTAAAATTTTTAGTTCAAAGAGTACAGGTCTCATCTAACAGTGGGTTAGGAGAGGCCAGAGGCACAAGACAACAAGGGTGTCTAGAGCTGCAGTAATTTGATTTTGTGCACACTTTTCATTTGGGATCTCTAAATATAGAGATTGGAGATCTCTAAATATTTTCATTGGGATCTCCCTGTCTGCAGAAGGCAGACAGTGCAGTCGACAGAACAAGCCTCCACCTAGTAAATTATGCAGATGGTCATGCTAATGGACTAATAGAAATTGGTAAAAGTTGGGAGACTGGGAGGATAATAGAGTTATTCGTGATACCACCACTATTATTCTTTTAGTATAGTGAGGAAGAGTAGAAAGGAATTTAAAGTAGAAACAGAAGACCCTATGCCCACTAGGAATTTATAGGTCTGTTCTTGAACAGAAAATTATGTTCATCTTGTCTGGTAGCAACAGAGAATATAATAGAGTAGTATGAATATCCTCAGAGGTGTGTCTGTACTCTGTCTCTAATTTAGATTCTTGGATTCCTTTCTTGATTTTTAAGGGACACTTTTCTAATACCTGAATTTTTCGTAGATGTAGCATCTCCCCAGTTCTTTATCTGTCATAGGAGGAAAGGTTGGACTTTAAGTTCTTTAATTTAAAGGGACATGTGGGCCTTCCCTCCCCTTCTCTTTTGTTTCAAAGTTCTTTGATAATATTCTGTTATAATTCACCTAAATAATCTGTTTGCCAATCTCATTAGTGTTGGTTTTAATTTGTTAAGGAGCTGAAAAGATCTTGTGGTGGTCTGCCTCTAGGTCTATATCCAAATATTACCTAAAATTTCTAAAATCTTCTAATTATGAATGATTTTGCTTGCAATTTTAGATTTTGGTCCAGTCTACTTTGGTAAGAAAGGCTTCTGGTATGGCCAGAGCACTTTTCTGTGTCTTTAGCTTTCTTCTGATTTGGGATACGTGATCTGCATTAGGGTCCTGCCTTGTTTTTTTGAATCATCTTTGACATTTTCTGTCTGTATTAGCTTGTGAAGTTCTGGAAGGCCTGAAAGTATAGATGTCTAAAAATATTCTAAATTCCTCAGAGAACTTTTGGTTCTTAGTGGGTTTGGAGATTCCCTCAGGTACTAAAATTTAAAAACAACAGCATGACCTACTTTTGAAGAGTGATAAATCCCTAATGGAGATTGCATGACTGACTGTTCCTCACTATGTGGGTGCTTAGCAACAAGGGAGGAGATCAGACTGTTATATTTAAGGGAGGAAGATATTAGGGAAGCCTGTGATGATAAACTGAGAAAAGTATGAGGTCTTCATCTGAAGAGTCAGAACATTGGGATTCTAGAACACTGGGTAAAGGCTAAGCTTTGGAGGCAGAAAGTTAGGCACCAAGATTAAGCTGCCTTTTCTTTCGCTTTTGCCAGGGAGTCCTTCAAGGAATTAAGTTATGAGATATTGAGGCATTTAGATGTCTTGGTGTACCAGTTTAAGAAGGTAGACTATTGTCTTGGGGGTTTTGCCTCCTTTGGTTCTAAAGTATTGCAGAAGTAGAAGTCATTACTGAAATAATGATTTCTGGAGTGGCTACTGCAATTATAAAGTATCCGTGGTATAATTATACCATATTATTAGAAATGTATATGAACTTGGACTCTAATGAATATACATATACTTGATTCTTTGAATTGATAGACCCTACAACAAATATCAAAAAGGAGATTCCTGGGGCACCTGGGTGGCTCAGTGGGTTAAAGCCTCTGCCTTTGGCTCAGGTCATGATCCCAGGGTCCTGGGATCAAGTCCCGCATCAGGCTCTCTGCTCAGCGGAGAGTCTGCTCCCTCCTTTCTCTCTGCCTGCCTCTCTGCCTACTTGTGATCTCTGTCTGTCAAATAAATAAATAAAAATCTTAAAAAAAAAAAAAAGATTCCTTTACTGTGTGTTAGACAAATGTATACACAAGAGTTTCTAGGCACTTGAGAGGGAGCCCACAGTCTAGTGCCTGCAGTCCTTGAATGTGGCCCAAACCATGAGTTTTCTGAGGAATCTCTTCAACAAGACACAGGTGACTGACAACAGACCTTTACAGGATGGATCTCCTTTCTTTGTGTCACTCAAGAAAGAGACCGAATTTCCTCTCCATCTCTACCCATGAGATACCAGATGGCTCTGAGCCAGAATAAACCGAAACTTGTGGGACAAAACAGAACAAATTCAGAGCTGAGACAGCTGAATCACTATCAGAAGGTGCCAAAACCCTGCTAAATCCAGGGCTCATTTGGTTCTTAAGTGTCAATGGTCTGTCAGCTTCACTGGCAGTGCAATCACATGATCTCTCTGGGACCTCCAAACTGTTAAAGAAAGCAGGAATGACTCTTAGAGACCAAAGACTGAGCACTAATTGGAAAAGCTTTATTGCTAAGTCTGGAACCTGATCTAGCCAAGAGTTTAAGGAGGCTCTCAAAGATGAAGTTCAGGGCAGGAGAAATGGGGGGTGGGTTTTTTAAAGCCAGAAGACCATGAATTATCTTAATGTCATATTAGAAGAGCCAAATCTTAGAGTGTTGCCGATTGATTGGTGATACCTGGGTTTGTTGGTTGGTAAACACTGGACTGGCTGGAGATAGTCTGTAGCATATGTGTGGTACAGAATTATGTCTAGCTGCCTCTATTTTGTACATAACCTGTGTGAATTAGGAATATGACACCCATCTGCTTCATTTGCATCAGCAGGCTAGGTGGCCGGGGTCAGGGTTTATCAAGAGTTTAGTTTCGGTTATGAGGGGATGGATTTTAGGAGAAAGGTCTGGGTATGGTTCTATAGCCATATACTTTGAAATGTGGTCTAGTACCGAAAAATAGCTGCTTTAATGGATCTTAATCTGTTCTTATGTAGTAGTGTTCTAATTACCTATCGATGTACAATAAATCACCCCAAAACTTAGTTATGTAAAAACAACATTTATTTTATTTGAGAAACTGCAATTTATATAGGACACAACAGGCTTGGCTCGTTTCCCTTCCACTCATCGTCAGCTGGGGTGGCTCAAAGTTTGGGACCTATGTTATCTGAAGACTCACTGGCAGCTCAGCTGGCTGCCAGCTGGGACCTTAGCTGGAGCTCTCAGCTGAAATTCCTGCAAGTGGTCTCTATGTGGCCTTGGTCAGTTCCAAGGGGAGTACTCAGAGAACCAAATCACTTCCAAATATTATACATTGGGGATTAGGTTTCAACATACAAATTTTGGAAGGACACAAATATTCAGTCTATAGCCTGCTTATTTTCCAACTATATCAAAATTATATACCTTACTTTCCATAAAAGAACATATTATTGAAAGTAAAACATTATTTGAGATTTTTCCAAATGTAGAAATAAAGGTTTATGAACTACAAACAATGAACATTTTTTATAGATTTTTACTTCATTTTTCACAGATCTTATTACAGGACCCGTCACATTGTTGCTACAATAGGTGTTCTTGAGGATTCAAGAACCTAATAAGTTTTTAAAACAAAAATCCTAAAAATTCTGTACTTGCCGGGTAAGTGATACTCAGATCATTGTGTAAAAGTGTGATGCGTCTGAATTTTCCTAGTGGCCCAGAGAGCTTTCAGAGAATGAGTTTCTCAGTTTTTTCAGATACTGTGGAATTTATGTGTAGGTCTCAGTAGACAACTTGCTTTTTAGAGTGACTCTTCATAGCAGAAAATGTGTACATTAGCTCTAACTCTAGAGTTTTGTTTTTTTTCTTAAGGAAATGCAGGTATGTCTTTCATGTGATAATTAAGGTCTTAATCTCTTCTCCTAAATGGTTTTTCCCTGTTTAATTAAATCTAGATAACAGATTTTGTCTATTTTGAAGATAAAATTTTGTCTATTTTTTGTGACAAAGTACAGTTGTTTTCAGTTAGGTTTTTCAGACAGAATCTTTGTTAATTAGTAATTTGAATGAAAAAGCCTGGCACTCTCTTTCTTTTCTTTCTTTCTTTCTTTCTTTTTTTTTTTTTTTTAAGATTTTATTTATTTATTTGAGAGAAAGTGAGCCAGAGAGAACACAAGCAGAGGGGAGGGGGAGGGAGAAGTAGACTCCCCCTGAGCAGACTCCCACCAAAGGCAGATTATTAACCAACTGAGCCCCCAGGTGCCCCTCTCTTTTAAAAAGATTTTTTTATTTATTGACAGAGAGAGAGAGCGAGAGAGAGAAAGTGAGGGAGTACAAGCAAGGGGAGGGGCAGAGGGAGAGGAAGAAGCAAACTCCCTACTGAGCGTGGAGCCCAAAGTGGGGCTCAATCCTAGGACCCTGGGACCATGACCTGGGCTGAAAACAGACGCTGACTGACTGAGCCACGCAGGCGTCCCAAGCCTGGCTCTTTAAAACAAACAAACAAACAAAATGAGGGACTTCTATCTGTGTGGCTCAGTCAGTTAAGTGTCTGCCTTACAGGCTCAGGTCATGATCCCAGGGTCCTGGGATGGAGTCTACTACATTGGGCTCCTTCCTCAGCAGGGAGCCTGCTTCTCCCCCTGCTTGTACACTTTCTCTCTGACAAATTAAAAAACAAACAAACAAAAAACTTAAAAAAAAAAAAGCCTAACAAGATGAATATAAAAAAATATTAGGTAAAACTTTCAACTGTACCTGAAAAATGTTAGTGTATAAAATCCTTTGTTACTATTTTTTTTTTCCTTTGTTACTATTTTAATGAGATTCTTAACCTAGAATTATCTGGAAGAGGATAGGGATGACCTTCTGAATTTCCATAAATCATTTAAAAATATGTGTTTGTATAAGTACATATAGTTTTCGTCAGACTAATAGCATCAGCACACCTGGAAACTTAGTCCTGGGACCCTACAAACCAGCTGAATTAGAAACTCTGAAGGTACACCTGTGTCTGCCCCCCATCTATTTTTAATAAGCACTCCAAGTGACGTGATGCATGCTACAATCAGTTTAAGGTGATAGAGTAGATATACTCAAATACCACAGTAGACCCTTTTGTCCCATTATTGTGTCTGGTGCAGTCTGGAAGCAGATAATCCTGTGTCTGACCTATCATCACAAGGTCATTAGTAACCTAACACTATTTCACAATGCCTACATGATTCACCTGACTTCCATCTCATCATGTAGGCATTTTATCACACATTATCATAAGGAGAAGGGTAGGTACAGTACAGTAAGATATTTTGAGAGAGAACACATCCACATAAGTTTTATTACATTTTATTATAATTGTTCTATTTTATTTTTAGTTATTGTTAATTTCTTACTGTGCATAATTGATAAACTTTATCATAGATTTGTGTGTATAAGAAAAATCTTGAATATACAGGGTTGGGGACTGTCTACCATTTCAGGCATCCACTGGGGGTCTCGGAAATGTATCCCCTGTGGATAAATACGGAGTACTGTAGTTTTATATGTTGCCCTGTAATCTGTACTAATCTACACTACTGTTAATTTGCTGATGTGATACAGAACCTGTTGAATACAAGATTCTGTGTTATAAGCGTGTTCATACGTTCTTGTCTGCATAGCAGTTTTTTTTTTTTTTAACACAAGTACTGTTTTTGTTGAGATTTAAGATTAGAACTAACATTTGAAAACATCTTGGTGGTAGAATGCTAATGACTTTTGGTGAAGTACATTTTGGTCAATGACAGTACTTTGGCAAGCATTGTGAATTACCTTTATCTTAAGACTTTTTTTTTTTTTTTCAAGATTTTATTTATTAGAGCAAATAAGCAAGAGAGAGAGAGCATGATCAGGGGAGAGGGTAGGGGAGAGGGAGAAGCAGACTCCCCGCTGAGCAGGAAGCCTGATGCGATGCTCAATCTTAGGACCCTGGGACCATGACCTGAGCCGAAGGCACTTAACCAACTGAGCCATACATGTGGCCCTAAGACATTTTTGGTTACAGGTAACAGGAAAACAACCCATTCAGACTGAAGTAAAAAGAGACATTATTGGAAGGATGTAGTTTTGGCACCCAGGTGGGAAACTCCTGTCTAACTTCAGATGAGGCAGGATCCAGGAAATGAAAAGCTTCAGGAACTGACACAGCGAATCCCAGTGGCCTACTAGGGCCATTTAGAACTCTATTTCAGAGTGCTTCCTAATTTTAGGAGCTCTGACTCCTACTGCTAGTTTCGTAGGAGAGTGGATCTGACTGGGTCATTGGGTCTGGTGGCTGCTCATCCAGTCAGCTGTGTCCATGGATCGGGATCACACTGTAAATACAGCCACGGATACCTCTACGGTTTATGTTGTAGCTATAGATTACATTTTATTGAGGGTAGAGTAACTTAGAGCATTTTGATATTCTGTTAAGGTTAAAGTAAGGCTACCTGATTTGCCTTTTAGTAATGAGTAGCTTTCTTTTTCCTTATAGTAACTTTCTTTAAAACATAAGGAATTATTACAGGGACACCTGGGTGGCTCAGTTAGTTAAGTGTCTGCCTTCCGCTCAGGTCCTGATCCCAGGGTCCTGGGATCCAGTCCTGCATTGGGCTCCCTGCTCAGTGGGGAGTCTACTTCTACCTCTCCCTCTGCCTGCTGCTCCCCTGCGTGTGCTGCTTGCAAATAAATCTTTAAAAACAAAAAAGACATTACAAATTATATTTAGTGAATATTGTAAAGTTGCTTAGTAGAATCATCCCATTATAATCTTGGCTTATTTTTGCACGTTTTGAATAGGGTACAGGAAAATGTCTTCACCTTATAATCAAACCATTTAAACATGAGACAGTATATATTTAGTTTATGCTTTTTTCTTTTACATATGTTTATTTATAAATCTATCAAAATTTGTATGTTACATTAAAAGATTTTGGTAGATTTCAGATGCTTTATTTTACATATATGTATTTTTATATATATTTATGTATATTTTACATATATTTTATATATAATATATTAACTGAGTGTTTGAAGGGGCATTGTATATAAACAAGTATCCATAGATTTTTGGCCCTTTCATTGTTAGTAATTTTTCTTCTGCCACTGTTGGTAAGGATTTGGCATTATGCCTTTCATTTAAATTCTACAAAGTTAAAAATGATCATTTGAATAGAACTTGGAGAGGGTGATGCAAATGGCACTATGCCATTATAGAAAGAATCCAGGAAATGTGATGCATTAGTCCTTTGCACTGGAAATTTTACTGGGACATACTTAAACTTTTGGCTTGCAGTGGAATAAGAGGGAGGAATAGTGGAAAAAGGAAGCCTTTTGTTTACTGTAAAACAAAGCCGTGAATTAGCCATAGTGATGTTAGAACAGGAGTCTAAACATGACACATCTAGGCAGATTCCATTGGAATGGCGAGTTAGGTTGTGACTCAATCCTGAGCCCTCCTGTAGAGCTTCAGAGTTTGTATGACTTCAGTATTTGTGGTAGTTATTGAAGGCATACTTTGCACAATTTTCTAAGCCCTGGGGATGTGGTGGGGATCAATAAGTTCTTGACCTCATGGAGTTTAATGTTCTAGTGGGGAAAGATCTGAGGAACTCAAGCGTTAATTGGCTTAACTGTTTATGTTTGAAAAATGTGGGTCTTTATGGATGTTTAAAACTGATAATTCCCGGGGTACCTGGATGGCTGAGTTGTTAAGCGTCTGCCTTCGGCCTGGGTCATGATCCCAGGGTCCTGGGATCCGGCTCCCTGCTCAGCCGGAAGCCTGCTTCTCCCTCTTCCACTCTCCTTGCTTGTGTTCCCTCTCTCACTGTGTTTCCCTCTGTCAAATAAATAAATAAAATCTTTGAAAAAAAAAACAACACAAAAAACTGGTAATTCCTAAGGCTCCTTGGAGAATCTAGGACAGGGCAGGGAACACATAAGATGAGCCTAGAGCATTTTCTAGTGTCACAAATTATGCAGGTTTGCCACCTCTCCCCACAATTATGTGCATATGTCAAAGGAACACAGGAACCAACTGAAAGAACTCCCAACGGCCAAAGCTGGAATAGTTTGAGCAACAGAGTAAAGCAATACTGGATTATAACCCAAAGCATAAAATAAATATTTATGAGTCTGTACTGGTATAAATAAATAAATGATTGAGTAAATAGATAAATGGAGAAGGATAGACAAATCTCCCATGCAGAATTCAAATAATTTATGTGGACATTCCACATAAAAGGAGGGGGAAAATAACTCCCTGGTTCTTAAGTGTGGGATGCCCATAGTGATTTCCTTCCAAAGAGTACAGTATGGAAAGGAGGACAAAAGAGTACCTCTAGATTGAAAAACCCTACAAACACTGCTTCAGCCAGGTCAAAGTTAATATCAACACTGAAAAGTCACCCTTGACATGATGTCGTGAGAGTGGCACCTTTACCTTTGTGGTCTTCTTCCCAATGACTCATAAACCCAGAATAATCATGAGAAATCAGATAGATTCAATTGAGGGGCATTCTGTGAAATACCTGACCAGTATTCCTCTAAACTAGGCTGTGAATAATAAGTCTGAGAACAAATAATAGCCTGTCATAGCCAAGAGGAGCCTAAGGAGACATGATGACTAAATGTAATAGGGCTTCCTCAGTGGGATCTTGGAACAGATTAAAGACTTTGCATGAAAACTAAGAAAATCTGAATAAAATATGAACTTTAGTTAATGATAATGTATATTGGTTCATTAAATTGTGACAAATGTACCATACTAATGCAAGATGTTATGAGTAATAGGATAAATGGCTATGGGGCATATGGGAACACTATGTATCTTTGTAACTTTTCTGTAAATTGAAAATGAATCTAAAATAAGTTTATTAAATTTAGTAGTTCCCTGTCAACCCAGGAACTATCTCAAAAGCATGAAGTATTATTATAAAGTAACAGTAGTATTGTTATAAATCACAGTGCCTTTTTTTTTTTTTTTTTTTTTTAATAGCTGCAGTCTTCTTTCCTATTTGTACTAGTGGCTTGTATTTACAAACAGGGTCTGTTTTGAAAACTAAATATCTTGGTCACTCTGCTCTATTTGAGTAGATCATCAGGTATTTGAGGGACGATAGTTTTTAGAGGCTGGAAGGATGCAGAATGCCCGAGAGCTTATCCTTATTTGCACTGTTGTAGAAATAAGGTTAATATAATTGGTGACAATAAAAGGTGATAATATGCCTTTTTATTATGTATGAGAGAAGGTTCAGTGAGATTTTTTTATTTTTTAAAGATTTCATTTATTTGAGAGACAGAGAACAAGGATGAGGGGAAGGAGAAGCAGACTCTCTGGTGAGCAGGGAGCCCCAGGTGGGGCTCCATCCCAGGACCCTGAGATTATGACCTGAGCCGAAGGCAGGTGCTTAACTGACCGAGCCACCCACGCACCCCTGTTTAGTTTGTTTTTGTTTTTTTTTTCTTTTAAGGTTTTTAAGTAATCTGTATACCCAGTGTGGGGCTTGAACTCACTACCCTGAGATAAAGTCATTCTACTGATTTAGCCAGCTCAATGAGATCTGGTTTTAAGAAAGGGCTCCAGTAGATAATTGGATAAGCAGAGTGTTTACAGATAGTTGAAAAAGGCACCCTGATTTGAACAAATAGACTTGCTAAGTTAAAGCAGAGAGTGAATTTTATTAATTACCTTTTAGTTTGTGCCTTGTCTTGGTTTTCTGAGGATTTTCATTGATTTCAACAAGTATTTGAGTACATATTATGTTCAAGATATTATACATAGGGGCGCCTGGGTGGCTCAGTGGGTTAAAGCCTCTGCCTTCGGCTCAGGTCATGATCTCAGGGTCCTGGGATCGAGCCTTGCATCGGGCTCTCTGCTCAGCGGGGAGCCTGCTTCCTCCTTTCTCTCTCTGCTTGCTTGTGCTCTCTCTCTCTCTCAAATAAATGAATAAATAAAATCTTAAAAAAAGATACTATACATACAATAAACTTATTATTAAATTATTATTAAACATATAATAAACTAGAAGAGATAAAAGTAAGTCATGACTTCATTTTTAAGAAATGTATAGCTTAGTGACACATTGAAGGACAGATCAGATATCATGTGAATAACTTTATTACAAGCTCAGTGAGAAGGGACATGCACAACAAGTCGAGTCAAAGTGGTGTTGAAAGTGCACAGGAACAGTGAGAAAGGAGGAGATCAGAAAACATTTCACGTGGAGATGAGATTTGAATGGATGAGATCTTGAGGGTCATTGGTTAGAATAATAATACTTGAGGAGGTGGGAGGAATATTATGAGTGAAGACAGGGCAGGCAAGTCCTGGGTTTACATCAGGGGACAAAGAGGCTGGTATTTTAAGTCTAGGGGTGAAGGAGAGGGAAGGCTGGTGTGAGTGAGCAATCTACAGAAAAAGAGAGTAGAGCCTGCATTCAAAATGCTTAATAAGCCCACTTACTAGATGACATGTAAGCCATAACTCTTAGTTGTAGTTTCCTTTTCATGGATATTAGAACATAACTCAGAAACTTTTGTAAGGACCAAGCAAGGGACTGTGTTTGGAAGTTTTTTTTGGCACATTATAAAATACTCTAGATGCATTGTTTAAGTGTGAACATCGAAAATGGAAATAGGCAGAGAGATAAGTATATGATACCTGATATCATATACCTGGCAACTGCCTTAGATGTGTGGAGTGGTCAGGGAGAGTTAAGAGGCATTTGCTTTCTAGATGATTGGAAGCATGTGGTGCAGTGCACAGAACTAGGAAGGTCGGAAAGAAGAACATCTGGTTCGAGAGGAAAGCTGTTTGATTCAATTTAGAATTAATAAAATTTGAAGTGCTGGTGAGGTATTCAGGTGGGTGTGTGGGTTAGACAGTTGAAATGAGGGCTTGGAGGTTGAGAGAAGAGTGACACTAGACCTACACATTGAAACTCACTTACCTATATTTACTGAAAGCTAAGTACATGAACTTTGTTACTGACTGAATGCTTGTGTCCCCACCCCCCCTGAATTTTATATGTTGAAGCCCTAATTCCCAATTTGATGGCATTTGAGGGAGGGGCATTTGGGAGGTAATTAAGTCATGAGGGAAGAGCGCTCATGATTGGGATTAGTGCCCTTAAAAAGACTGAAGAAAGATGATCCTTCTATTGGCCATGTGACCATACAGCAAGAAGGTGGCTGTCTGCAAAACAGGAAGACAGATGGTCCTTACCAGACATCAGATCTATTGGCCCCTTGATCTTGACTTCCCGGCCTTCAGAACTGTGCAGAATAAATGTTTATGCCACCCAGTGTATGGGATTTGTTTCAGCAATGCAAACTAAGGTTCCAGATCAGGTTATCAGAAGACCCCTTTCTTGTTCTCTCTCCCCTCCTTTTTTTTTTTTTTTTTTAAGATTTTTATTTGACAGAGGAATGGTGAGAGAGGGAATACAAGCAGGGGGAGTGGGAGAGGGAGGCAGGAAGCCCAATGTGGGGCTCCATCCCAGGACCCTGGGATTGTGACCCAAAGCCAAAGGTAGGCACTTAATGCCTGAGCCACCCAGGCACCCCTCCTTTCTTGCTCTTTAAGATGTTTGCAATTTGGTGGCTTAATTTTATTAGAAAGTTTAGAGTAGAAGTGACAATAATAGCTAACATGTATTGAGCACTTGCTGTATACTAGGTGCTGTAACAAATGCTTTATGGGTTTCAATTTATTTAATCTTTAAAACACCACTTCAGGGTGGCTCCTAGTAGCCTTCTTTTTACAGGTAAGATATGAAGTGAAGACACATTAAGTAGTTGTTTGGGGTCACAAGTTAGTAAGTAATAGCTCCAGATTCAAATTCATATAGTGCTTATATAGCTTAACGCTATACTATGCTGTCTCTCTGAGTGTCTCTAGAAAAAGTAAGAGAAACTTGGGAGTGGGCAGAAAGTGGTACAACTTTTCCCAACATATAGAATAGTATTCAGGCTTCATTGCACTTATATACTTGTATTTTATAATAAGGTTTTTTTTCTCTTGGTGTTCTGATGAAGAAGTAAATTATCATGTGGTTAAATTTGGACATAATCCTATCCATCACTTTGAGCAGCCCTCCATTGTGTCTGTTTGAATGAAGGTGTCCGGTGGAGAGGAGGCAGTGGCTGCATCTCCGGTGACAGTAGCCAGGAGAGTGTTCAGTCTGCAGACAGCATAGGAGGTCCTTAGGTCATGGTGAATTTGCCATCCTTATAAGAGGAGACAGTACTTTTATGTATTTTCATCTCCAAATTGGTAAAAAGGATTTTGTGGAAATAATGATTTCAAAGATAGGGCTGAAATGCTTTCAGAGTGATTCTTACAAATAATACCTTCTGTCGTGTGCCTGTTATGTGCTGGGTGCCTAGGCTACATGCTTTACATTGCCGAATGTGCTGCTTGGCTTTAGCTGAACCTTTTATTTTTTTTAACATGTAAACGTACACCAGAGTTTGATTAGTGTGTTTGTAAGAGGGGTTTTACTTTAAAATTACCTCACTAAGGGTGTCTGCGTGGCTCAGTGGGTTAAGTGGCTGCCTTGGGCTCAGGTCATGATCCCAGGGTTCTGGGATTGTGCTCCCTGCTCGGTGGGGAGCCTGCTTTTTCCCTCTCCCTCTGCCTGCCACTCCTCCTGCTTGTGCTGTCTCTCTCTCTCTGTCAAATAAATAGATAAAATCTTAAAAAATAAAATAAAATTACCTTACTATAAGGCAGATGTTTACAGTTGTGGCTAAAGCAAGTATTGTATCTGCATTTGTTATGTCAAAGTAAATCATTGTTTTTGTACCGAAGAAGTTAAAAAACCTGCACTTATATTTTTAAAAGCTTATTTGTACACCCTAATCTTGTTTCAATTTTATTCGGTTAAAATACACTTTTTGAGGAAAATTTTTTGACCAAAATCTTACATTTTAAGTTAAAAAAATGTAGTTACTTAAAAGTTGTTTGGTATGAGTGAGCTAGAAAGGTCACTTTTAACTGATTAACTGGAGAACCCATTTTACCTTTGGTGAAATATTTAAATGCTGATAGCTTGGGTATTTTTTTTTTTTTTTAAATAAGAATATTTACCTCATTGTGATAGAACCTGTATCTTTAAGTATTTCCTCTAATAAGCTAATTTAATTAACTGCCTGCCAGATATTAAATATATTAAGTTAAACTTTGGGCCCACTTTGTTTTGTAATATGCATAAAACAAATGGCCCAAAATTCCTTGATTAAATGGCACTGTGGTAAGTTAGTTAAAAGCAGTTCTAATATGATTGTAAACTGTTATAGCTACTGAAAGAGGGAAATTGCTCATCTTTTGCAGAAAGCCCTTTTGCATCATAGGTTTTTACTGACCATTTTGTGAACTTTTATCAGACCAATAATTGCTTTAACCAGCATAAGTTCCTTTATATAGGAAGAGCTAACCTGAGAGACTGATTCTTTTATATATATGATGATTCAAAGTTTGGACTCTGTAATTAATCTGTTTGAGTTGGCATCTCAACTCTAGTACTTACACTGTAATCTCTGGCAAGTCACCATTTCTGCATCTCTAAAATGTAGGTATTAATGCCACTTACTTCACAGAGTAGTTGGCGTACACGTGCGCTAGTAAATATTCAGTAATTTCTCCGGTCTTCTTATATTACTTACTAAAATTACATTTTATTAAATGTATTATTTGTAAATGGACTTTTAGTTTTTGAAGAAATGTTTTCTTCTCAATAAATATATTTGCGTGATTTTAATGGATGTGTAATAATATTTCAACATTCTACTTGTCATCCTTAACTGTTTCATTATTATGCTCAGAGGGTTGTAGTTGATGCTTCTGCTCATTGGAACATTTTGTAATAACGCTCTTGTTTGTGAATTGTGTAGTGCTCCTGTTTCAAGCAACAGTAACTAAAATGTGTACTTGCCACAATTTGTGTATGAGTTTTTTATGGGTCTTAAATTTCATTTTCATTCCATGTGTAGGAGTTGAAGTAGTAGTTGTTTCTTAGAGCAGAAAGATCTAAATTGCTGTCATGTGCCAGCCATTAGGAAGAGTGCATATTAGTAGACATTTTTAAAGTACTAGGCCTTTTTGTTGGAATAAGTATAGGAGTGTTATCCTGAACTTCAGTTTTCTTTTACCGTGATCATGTAAGTTCAAAGAAAATCCAAAGGAATCTACTGTTTTCAAAAGTAGTCAATACAACTTTTGAGTTGCAATAACAGTATTATAAAATCTGTTTTCATGGGGCGACAGAAGACAGGATGTCTGAGTGGTTTTTTTCTTTCTCTCAAGCAGTCTCATTCCAATCAGCAGTGTAATTGGAATGCAGCTCCAATCTGGAGGAGGAAGGGGAATTTTTGGCAAGAAGATACTGAACAGTTGGGAGTTTTATTCAGATTAAGCATAGACAGCCATTCATTATGAGTACAACTCATTCGGAACAGCATACCATTCTGTTTCTACAGCTGGGATTTTCTCTGATATTGCTACATGGTGTGTTGCATATAGATTACTCTAATCCAACCATAAAAAGAAATTATTGACTGAAATGTTAATATTTATTGCATCTGCACTTCTGCAAATGGTTCTCTTCAATCACTTCAAATTGGTTGCCTCAAGTCAAAGATACTAAAGGAGATTTTTGCAAAATTTAAAATTGTTTCTTGAGAAAACAACAAAAAAGGGTGATTGATGGCATAATATTTGAATTATACCTGACCTGCAAGCTCTGAGGGCAAAGTACTGTTTAAATACTAAGGATTATTTAAATAGTATTTAAATACAGAGTACTATTTAAATACTATTTAAGTACAGAGTATTTATCCTTATATCTGCAGAATCTGTCATAGCACTTGGCACAAAGTACTTCCTTAGAAAATGGTGAAAGAGTGAATGATTTAGGGGGATGCCTGAGTGGCTTATTTGGTTAAGTGTCTGCCTTCAGCTCAGGTCAGGATCCCAGGGTGCTGGGATTGAGTCCTGCATTGGGCTCCTTGCTCAGCAGGGAGCCTGCTTCTCCCTCTGCCGCTGCTCCTCCTGCTTGAGCTTTTTCTCCCTCTCTCAAATAAAGAAGTAAAATCTTTTTTTTTTTTTTAAAGATTTATTTATTTGACAGACATTACAAGTAGGCAGAAAGGCTGGCAGACAATGAGAGAGAGAGAAGAGGAAGCAGGCTCCCCAGTGAGCAGAGAGCCTGATGCGGGGCTGATCCCAGGACCCTGGGATCATGACCTGAGCAGAAGGCAGAAGCTTTAACCCACTGAGCCACCGAGGCGCTCCATAAATAAGTAAAATCTCAACAAAACAAAACAAAAAACAGTGATGAACTTAGAGACCAATGTAGAACTCAGGTGGAAGGATAGTTCTGAGGAATGAGGAAACATTCTCAGGAATGTTTTAAGGATATTCTGGAACGGTATTAGGAGAAGAGGAAATGTATGCGAGGACTTAATCATATTTGTAAAAAGATCACTTTGGATCCATTGTGGAGAACTGATTGGAGTGTTGAGGCTCGAGGCAGGGGACTGATTGGGGGACTGGTTGTGGTGGCCTAGATTAGTTGATGGTGGGCTGGACGAGGGTGGTGGCATTGTTAATAAAAGTAAACAGATGAAGGATATTTGAGAGGCAGATTTGATTAGAATTGGTATTTGCCAGGAGGTGGGAAGGGGGAGGAGTAGTGAAAGTGGCTGTGGAGGTTTTTGACTGGAGCAGTGGAGTGAAAAGCAAGGTTATTTATGGAAAGAAAGTAAACTGGAAGAGCAGTTTTTGGGGAGGACAAGATGGTGATTTTATTTTGGGGCCCTCTATGGATGTGAAGTTTAGGAGAGAGTTAAGATTGGGTCTTTATATCTAGGTGTCACCAGAATGCTAAAGGCCAGGTATAATGTATGAAATGTAGCTCTTCATATTTATTTTTTGAGAGGGGAGGAAGAGCTTTGTCAGTCTGTTAGGCCATGAGTTTTCTCCTAGGAAAAATGTGGATTCTTTCCCCAGAAGAGTACACATGCATATAACAGTTTATGTATAATTCCAAAGATGGGCTTCTGTGCTCCTCAGGTTATAGAGTAAAAGAAGAGGATCTAGGCCAACAGTCCTGACGAACCTCAATTTCCATGGGCGGAGTATAGGAAAAAGATTAAGCAAAGAGGTTTGAAAATTAATTTTATGTCTGGTATAAAACCAGGTGAATGTGCTGTTGAACAGAAATCAAAAGAAAAGAGGGGTTCCAGAAGCAGAAGTAATGGCAACTGCTTCTCAGGGGTCAGGGGTGATAATGAATGAAAGTTGTCCATCGGATGGATTTAGTAATGGAAAAGCCATGTAAGGGAAATGGTGAGCAAGAAAGCCAAATTACAGTGAATTAAGGCATTAGTGGGAAGTGAAGAAGTGGAGTCTCTCTAAATTTACTTGTTCAGAGTTATTATGTATGGATGTTGTACTTTGTCAGGTGCTTTTTCTGCATCTATTGAGATGATCGTATGGTTTTGATCCTTTCTCTTGTTAATGTGATTCATCGTCTTGATTGATTTGTGAATATTGAACTGCCCCTTGTATCCCTGGGATAAATCCCACTTGATTGTGGTGAATGATTTTTTTAAATACAATGTTGGATTGGGTTTCCCAATACGTTGTTGGGGATTTTTGCATCTCTGTTCTTCAGAGATACTGGCCTATGGTATTCTTTTTTTTATAGTGTTTTTGTCTGGTTTTAGTACCAGGATAATGCCAGCCTTACAGAATGAATTTGGTAGCTTTCCTTTTGTTTTTTTGGAATAGTTTGAGAAGAACTTTTCTTAAAATGTTTGATAGAGGGGTGCCTGGGTGGCTCTGTCGTTAAGTGTCTGCCTTTGGCTCAGGTCATGATCCCAGAATCCTGGGATCCGGCCGTGTATTGGGCTCCCTGCTCGGCAGGGAGCCTGCTTCTCTCTCTCCTACTCCCCCTGCTTATGTTCCCTTTCTCACTTTGTCTCTGTCAAATAAATAAAAATCTTAATAATAAAAAAAAAAGACAACTGGGGTCTGGTATGTATAAATAAATAGATAGAATTCACCCGTGAAGCTGTCTCGTCCTGGATTTCTGTTCGTTGGAAGCTTTTAGATTATCATCAAAATTTGATTATTTTGATTGTTGTTAATTTTATCAGTACTTCATCTGTTCAGATTTTCTGTTTCTTCCTCATTCAGTTTTGGAAGATTCTTTGTTTCCAGGAATTTATCCATTTCTTCTAGGTTGTCCGGTTTGTTGGCATAACATTTTTCGTAATATTCTCTTATAATCTTTTGTGTTTCTCTGGTGTTTGTTGGTATCTAACTCCAGGATTTCTTATTTTATTTATTTGAATCTTCTCTTTTTCTTGATGAATCTGGTTAAAGTTTTATCCAGACAAAATTTTGCTTATTTTTTCAAAGAACTAGCTCCCAGTTTCCTTGAGCTTTTCTCTCTCTCTCTTTTTTTTTTTTTGGTTGTTGTTTGTTTTTTAGTTTCTATTTCATTGATTTCTGTTCTTTATTTCCTTCTTTTGATAGACTTTGGACTTTGTTCTTCCTTTTCTAGTTCCTTTACATATAAGGTTAGGTTGTATGTTTATTTTTCTTATTTCTGGAGGTAGGCCTGTATTGCTATAAACTTCCCTCTCGGGCGCCTGGGTGGCTCAGTGGGTTAAGCCGCTGCCTTCGGCTCAGGTCATGATCTCAGAGTCCTGGGATCGAGTCCCGCATCGGGCTCTCTGCTCAGCAGGGAGCCTGCTTCCCCCTCTCTCTCTGCCTGCCTCTCCATCTACTTGTGATTTCTCTCTGTCAAATAAATAAATTAAAAAAAAAAAAAAAAAAAAATAAACTTCCCTCTCAGAACATCTTTTGTTGCATCCCAAAGTTTTGGATGGTGTATTTTCTTTTTTTTTTTTTTTTTTTTTAATTTTTATTTATTTATCAGAGAGAGAGAGGGGGAGAGAGCGAGCACAGGCAGACAGAATGGCAGGCAGAGGCAGAGGGAGAAGCAGGCTCCCTGCTGAGCTAGGAGCCCGATGTGGGACTCGATCCCAGGACGCTGGGATCATGACCTGAGCCGAAGGCAGCTGCTTAACCAACTGAGCCACCCAGGCGTCCCTGGATGGTGTATTTTCACTTTAATTTGTCTCCATGTATTTTTTGATTTCCTCTTTGATTTCTTGGTTGACCCATTCATTATTTAGTAGCATATTATTTAACCTCCATATATTTGTGTTCTTTCCAGACTTTTTTCTTTTGATTGATTGCTATTGTGTTAGGAAAAAATACATATGATTTCAGTCTTTTTGAATTTACTGAGCCCTGTTTTGTGACCTAACTTGTGATCTGTCCTGGAGAATGTTCCATGTGTACTGGAAAACGTGTATTCAAATGAAATGTTCTGTGTATACCTGTTAGGTTCCTCTGGTCCTGAGGGGGGAAAATTAAGAGCTTTTCCTCTAAAATCAGGAACAAGACAAAGATGTCTACTCTTACCACTTTTATTCAGTATTAGCACTGGAGGTCCTAGCTCCTTGCTGCAGCAATTAGACAAAAAAAAGGAATAAAAGGTAAATTGGTAAGGAAAAAGTAAAACTTTGGCTATTTGTAGATGATATGATACTATATATAGAAAATCCTAAGGATTCCACCAAAAAACTCCTAGAATTGATAAATGAATTCAGTAAAGTTGCAGGATAAAAACCAATATACAGAAATCCATTGCATTTCTATACACTAATGATGAAGTAGGAGAAAGAGAAATTAATAAAACAATCCCATTTATAATTGTACCAAAAAGAATAAAATACCTGTGAATAAGCTTACCCAAGGAGGTGAAAGACCTGTATTCACAGAAACTGAAGAACACTGATGGAAGAAATTGGAGATGACACAAATAAATGGAAAGATATTCCATGTTCATGGATTGTAAGAACAATATGATATAAATATATATGCATACTACCCAAAGCAATCCAAAGACTTTTTGCAATCCCTATTAAAATACCAACATTTTTCATAGAACTAGAACAAATGATACTAACATTTTTGTGGAACCACAAAAGACCCTGAATAGTCAAAGCAATCTTGGAGAAAGAAGAATAAAAATGGAGGGGGTATTACAGGCCCAGATTTCAAAATAAATATGCTACAAAGCTGTTGTAATCAAAATAGTATGGTACTGCCACAAGATAGACACATAGATAAAAGGAACAGAATAGAGAGCCCAGAAATAAACCTACACTGATAATGGTCAACTAATTTGTGACAGTCTCTTTAACAAATGGTGCTAGGAAAACTGGGCTGCTTTCTAATACCACATACAAAAATAGAGTGGTGGGGCGCCTGGGTGGCTCAGTGGGTTAAGCCTCTGCTTTCGGCTCAGGTCATGATCCCAGGGTCCTGGGATCGAGCCCCACATCGGGCTCTCTGCTCAGTGGGGAGCCTGCTTCCTCCTCTCTCTCTCTGCCTGCCTCTCTGCCTACTTCTGATCTGTCTGTCAAATAAATAAATTTAAAAAAAAAAAAAATAGAGTGGATTACAGACCCTAAATGTGGGACCAAAAACCATAAAACTCCTGGAAGAAAACATAGACAGTAATTTTGACACTGACCGTGGAAAACATTTTTTCTAGGTATGTCTCCTCAGGCAAGGGAGACAAAAGCAAAGTTAAATTTTTGGGAGTATACCAAAATAAAAAGCTTTTGCCCAGCCACAGAAACCATCCGCTAAACAAAAAGGCATTCTACTGAATGGGAGAAAATATTTGCAAATGACAGATTTGATAAGGGTAAATATGTAAAATATATAAAGAACTTATACAACTCAACATGCAAAAACCACAAATAATTCTGTTAAATGGGCAAAGGACCTGAATAGATATTTTTCCAAAGAAGACATGCAGATGGCCAGGAGATACATGAAAAGATGCTCCATATCCCTAACCGTCAGGGAAATGTAAATGAAAACCATAATGAGATATCACCTCATATCTGTCAGAATGGCTGGAATCAAAAGGACAAGAAATAACAAGTGTTGGTGAGGATGTGGAGAAAAAGGAATCCTCATGCTTTGTTGGTAGAATGCAGTCACTGTAGAAAACAGTATGGAGGTTTCTCAAAAAAATTAAAAATAGAATTACCATATGATCTGGTATTTACCCAAAGAAAATGGAAATATTAATTTGAAAAGACATAAGCACACCTATGTTTGTTACAGCATTATTTACAATAGCTAAGATATGGAAGCAACCCAAGTGTTCATTGATAGATGAACAGATAAAGATGCATGATGGAATATTACTCAGCCATAAGAAAGAACGAGCTCTTGCCATCTGCAACAACATGGATGGACCTGGAAGGTTTAATGCTAAATGAAATAAGCCAGAGAAAGATACCATGATTTCACTCATGTGGACTTTAAGAAGTAAATGAACAAACAGAAAAAAAAACCTCCAATCAAATTCTTTTTTTTTTTTTTTTAAGGTTTTATTTATTTACTTGAGAGGGAGACAGTGAGAGAGAGCATGAACGAGGAGAAGGTCAGAGGGAGAAGCAGACTCCCCATGGAGCTGGGAGCCCAATGCGGGACTCGATCCTGGGACTCCAGGATCATGACCTGAGCCCAAGGCAGTCGTCCAACCAACTGAGCCACCCAGGCGACCCCCCAATCAAATTCTTAACAAACTGGTGGTTGCCTGAGGGGAGATAGGTAGGGAAAGGAAATAGATAAAGGGGATTAAGAGCAATCCTGATGACCACTGAATCATTATATTTCCCCGAAACAAAGATAACACTGTATGTTGTTATACTTCCATTAAAAAAAAATAATTAATGCAGGTATAAATGGGAAAAAAAAGCAATACTTTAAAAATAATATGAAATATATAGTAATATATATTGGTAGTTAACATTTAAATAATACTGTGATAATAAAAGTTCTGGATCCAAAAGAAAAATGGAGTTGCAAAATATAGACAGTTCTTTCAGTAGTTTCATTATGAAGGAGAAGAGATAGGATGGTGTCTGGAGAGATGTTGAAATGCCGACAAGGATTTGTCAGTAGAGGAGATGAGAGACCAGTGGTGGGTTGAATGTGAGATCTAGAGCACAGGAGGAGGAAGGACAGTGTTAGACAGGAGGGTGGACATTGTAAGTGGAAGCAAGACAAAAAGAATGAGTATCAAAACATGTTTGAAGAGTTAGTGATAAGAAGTTGGAGAATTCACATGTATTTTCTGTTTCTCTAAAGTAGGATGTGAAATCATTTCATTAATGTAATCATAGGATCTTGGTTAAAAAAAAACTATTATCTCATCAGTCCTGAAGATTATAATTTGGATTATTCAGTTTACATGATGATAACGAAGGCTTAGGGAGAAGTTCTTTTAAATCCAGTTTATGATTTGGTACTCTTAGTTATGGCCCTTAGTTTTCATGATTGAATTTTTATGTTTTTTAAAAATAAAACTGTTTCTAAGACAGGGTCCAAGAAACTCTGACTAGTAAAGCAGTATCTTGTGCTTACTTAATAATTTTTTTCATTTGCCACTGAGATCTGTCTTCAGAATGATTTTTATTTGAACTTTTAAAGTGATTATATTTTGACTTGTTGCCGAAGTTTGTTATGTTAAATGAACTTTACATACTAAACTTTAAATAGTTGTAATTAATTGAACAGGCCATTTAAACTGAGTAGAAGTGGGTAGAAATTAACCAAACATTACATTTACAGATATTTTATAAATTAGAAACATATGGAAATTGATGTTTCCCCTTCTCTTGTAATAAGCTTGAATTAAAGAAGTTAAGTTTGATTCAACATAAGCAGTAATTTTTAATTAACACATAATCCCATACAATAAAATTCACCCCTTTAGAGTGTGTAATTTAGTGCTTTTAATATATTGACAAGGTTGTGCATCCATCTCCATAAAAATAATAATTAATACAAGGTAATACAGAGAATGTGAATTTGGGATATCTAGCTCAATGTATTAACTTTCAATTTTTGGTAGATATAATAATCTGTCTTGTCACTGAACTGGTGATGTAGGAGAAGGTAATTTATGTCCTGTAAAATTTCTGTGGAGTTAGATGAAGAGTAAATACAGAATGTTATTTTTAAAAAATCTCATTTATATCAAGAAAGCCCTGTCTTATTTATGATACGTACAAAATTATGATCAGTACAAAATCATTTCATTTTAAAAATATGTCAACCTAAATTTACATATTTCCTTCTTAGAACTGTTTTCCCCTTTCACTGAGCTCCTCTGAGATAAATCTTGATGGAAGATTGATTGGAAGTCAATCCTTATTAGAATATCAGATTTATAAACTTTCTGGCCCTCAGCTGTTACTGGTGATCATTGCTGAAGTTGCAGCCCTGGTTTAGCTGTCTTTTGCTAGTCTTTAATAAAAATTTGTGATCATATTTCATACTTTGCTGTAGTTAGTGTTTAATTATTGTTCTCTGGTGTTTTAGTGTTTTAAAATGAACCTTTTGACAGTGCAGTTTTAACCATTTTAATTCTTTCCATGTATTTTTTTGTTTCCTTTACAGTACTCTGTGCAAAAAACTTGGTGAAAAAGGATTTTTTCCGTAAGTAAATTAACTTTAAATCTTGTATGTTGTATGTAGACTTTATGGATAACATTTTCAGAATTGTCTGGCTTAGTGAGTTCTCTATTAAGAAATCTACTCAGTACTGTTTTATGAATGCTTTGGTTCAGAGCCTTTTGGCAGTACTTGTTTGTTTTTTTTTTAAAGAGGATTTTGTGCCTTTTTTAGGTTTAGTCCCTTTCCTTTTATCTACCCCTCCCACATATTTGTGTGAAATATGTGTAAGTGTGTCTGTGGGGTATGTGTAAAGAATATTGAAGGTGTGCATATAGTACTAGGTTTCTAGAAAAGTAGAGATTATTTTGTAAACACTTCTTTTTCTTTTCTAACATTTTATAGGAAATTTTATTCAGACAGTCATGATTCCTTGGAAAGTAGAGAAGTCATTCAGCCTGCTTGGAATTTCCAGAGTGTGTAGGAAAGAAATCTTTGCCACATTCGATCATAGATGCTCTGTGTCTCAGACTCCAAAGCAGACATTTGGTTCCCATATTTGCAAGTCTCTTTGCCAATAAGTTGTCAAATTTTTTTGGTGGCTTTATTTAGGATTAAGTTTTGTGAGGGAGGATTGGGAAGAACCCCTCCCATGTGTTTAGAATCTTTACCCTGTATAATACCATATTTCATAATAGCTTTAAATTACTGAGTAAAGAAAATTCAAAAATATATAAATGAGTAAAAATTATACAATTTTTAGTAAAGAACTCTAAGCCAATCAAATTTTATATGTAAAATATTTGAAATTATAAATTGAGAAGTTTCATTAGATTTTAAAATTCAAGTTCTACCATCCAGCAAAAACTAGCTATATGTGTTAATTTAATATGATATTACTTAATTTTCAGGGGTTTGATTAAAAGAATTAATGAGCTCATGATGCATTTTAAAATCATACTTAATTCATTTCACTTGAAATTTTCTTTTTAAATTTCTAGAGAAAACCAGAATTAAAGTTTGTAAAAGAACATCTTATAAACCTTTCTGTCATTAGAAAATTTTTTGGTGTCTGTGTTTATATGGGAAAGGAGTTAAATAGGATAATTTGGGACATAGTTAAGAAAGTTTTAAGCGGTCTCCAATTTATGCACCCTGTGCCCTCCACACTACTGCATGTCCCAGCAGCAGAGACCCCTGGCCTCTCTCCATGCTGCCACCACACAATACATTCGCAGGCTTTCGCTGAACTACCTATTTCATCCCTGTCACTAATAACCTAGTAGCCGATGTATACTCTTTTTTTATCCTCCCCCCCCCCCTTTATTTATTTGACAGAGAGAGAGAGAGAGAGAGAAAACAAGCACAGGCAGGGGGAATGACAGGTAGTGGGCTTCCTGCTGAGCAAGTAGCCTACTGTGGGGCTGGATTCCAGGACCCTGGGATCATGACCTGAGGCAAAGGCAACCGCTTAACTGACTGTGCTACCCAGGCAACTCTCTCTTTTACTCTTCTTAAAGGTTGGTTTGAGGTAGGATCTATTCTAGGAGGGCTGCAGAGTGGCAAATAGGATCAGATAGGCAAGTGACAAGGAAAAAAGGGAGGAGAGTGAGGAATTGCCTACGCTTACAGTTGCTTCTGCACTCTCCGAGACATCTGCCCTGGTTTTAAAGATAAAATCTGGGGCACCTGGGTGGCTCAGTGGGTTAAGCCTCTGCCTTCGGCTCAGGTCATGATCCCAGGGGCCTGGGATCGAGTCCCGCATAGGGCTCTCTGCTCAGCAGGGAGCCTGCTTCTCCTCATCTCTCTCTCTGTCTGTCTCTCTGCCTATTTGTGATCTCTCTCTCTGTGAAATAAATGAATAAAATCTTTAAAAAAAAAAATAAATAAAGATAAAATCTTCTGTTTTGTCTCCCAACCTTCCTTCCCAAGTTTGTTCTTTCTTCCAAAGTCCCAAGACACATCTTCTCTAGTAACTATCCAGTTAACCTTGTCTCAGTTTTCTGAGAAAATCTAGAGGAATCTTCCTTTAATTTTTGATAAACCTCGGAGAGCCAATTATTATCACTTATGATCTTCATCTGCCCTTAAGTTGTAGGTAGGAAAAGGAGTTCCTTCTTGAATTCTTTCTCTTTTTCATTGGTGTAGGTGTAAATGTTAATAAAAATTCTTAAAGGGGCGCCTGGGTGGCTCAGTGGGTTAAGCCCCTGCCTTCGGCTCAGGTCATGATCTCGGGGTCCTGGGATCGAGTCCCGCATTGGGCTCGAAGCAGGGAGCCTGCTTCCTCCTCTCTCTCTCTGTCTGCCTCTCTGCCTACTTGTGATCTCTCTGTCAAATAAATAAATAAAATATAAAAAAAAATTCTTAAAGAATTGTGAATTTGCTCCAGAGATAAGAAAATTAGGGGAAACTATGTGATTATATTTAAAACCAGAATGGAAGAAACACTTGATGGTTCTGGAAAGGGAAATAGGAAAGCCAATCCTGAGGCCTTCAGAAGACACGCAGCCAGGGGTGGGCCATCTCTCGGGTTCACAGTGGGAACAGCCTCTGCTGTGGTAGATTTACATCTTTGGTCTGTTTATAAGTTGAGGGTTGCCCACATTAATTCCAGAGAAAGAATTATGATACTTCCTAAATCTCTTAATGAAATTTGAGTGGGAGTGTCTATTATCAGAGTGCAATTATCATTGACACCAAAATGTAAAGTGTTTGTAACGAGGTTTAAATCATGTTGAATGAGAAGGGTAAATTTTAATATCAAGCTTGACTATATAGACTGATGAACTATGTATGTGTGTATATATTTAATTATAGAAAAAAAATACAAAGCCAGGTGCTGTAATTTGTGTAATTTGAGATAATACTATTTATCTTGGGTATCTACCCTTGCTAAAAAAAAGTTTTGCTAATTCGTTTTTTAGAATTGTTTGCAAGCTTATTGGCTTTAAAAAATAAGTTCCTTGGGTGCCTGAGTGGCTCAGTGGGTTAAGCCTCTGCCTTTGGCTCAAGTCATGATCTCAGGGTCTTGGGATCAAGTCCTGCATCGGGCTCTCTGCTCGGCAGGGAGCCTACTTCTCCCTCTCTCTGCCTGCCTCTCTGCCTACTTGTGATCTCTGTCTGTCAAATAAATAAAGTCTTAAAAAAAAAGTTCCTTCCCCTTCTCCCACAATTTTAGAAGGAAAAGTTTCTCAACATATAGGAACATGTAGAGAGTTTTATAGCGAATATCCACCATCTGGATTCTACCATTAAGTTCGTCACGTACCTGTTTATCCATTATCTGTTTTTTCAAGTAGGTTTTCTTTTTTAAAAAGATTTTATTTATTTATTTATTTATTTGAGAGAGAGAGAGATTGAGGGAGAGAGAGAGGGGGAGAGAGAGAAGCAGACTCCTTGGTGAGCAGAGAGCCCAACACAGGGCTGGATCCCAGCATTGTGAGATCATGACTTGAGCCTAAGGCAGACACTTAGCAGACTCAGCCACCCAGGTGCCCCAAGAATGTTTTCATTAGTATATTTTTTTCTTTTTTATGCAACATTTAAATAAAAGATTTGTGTATAAGCTATTGTGTTAAGGTGCTGTATGTAAGGGCCAAATTGAAGTCACTCGAAACCAAGATGGTTGGTGATTCCCCCCCCCCCCCATCAAAAATTAAAGCTTTAGGGGCATCTGAGTGGCTCAGTGGGTTAAAGCCTCTGCCTTCGCTTGGGTCATTATCTCAGGGTCCTGGGATTGAGCCCCGCGTCGTCGGGCTATCTGCTCAGCAGGGAGCCTGCTTCCCCTCCACCCCCTGCCTGCCTCTCTGCCTACTTGTGATCTCTGTCTGTCAAATAAAATCTTAAAAAAAAAAAAAATAAAGCTTTAGGAGCACTTGGATGGCTCACGTGGTTGAGTGTTAGACTCTTGATCTCAGATCTTGATCTCACGGTCATGAGTTCAAGTGCCGAGACTGGGCTTCGTGCTGGACATGGAGCCTACTTAAAAAACAACAGCAACAACTTTGATTTCTCTGGAAAGTAGCACACTTCTAAGTTGAAGATTTTGTTTCATTATTATTTGTAGTCCAAGTACATTTGTATAGTGAAAAAGTCTTGAGCTTTAGCTATTTTTATATGACTCAGAAGTGATGGGGATAATTGAGAAATTTTTAAAAATACAGAAAATAACTTAGCCACTTTATATTTACCACTAGAGGTCTCACTCACGTCAGAAAACTTGATAGCTTTTGACTACTTTATAGTAACTTGGCTCTCAAGTTAAATTTTTGTGGAGTAATATAACCAGGTAAGTTGAAATTTAGGTATTTTTGTTGTTGATGTTAGGGTGTAGAGCTTGTATTTTGTATTATTGAACAGAAGAGAAATGTAGGAGTCCAGGACTGAGAATTTTATACTTAAGGATTTGGAAGCCATATGTAGTGGTTTGTGTGGAAAAGTTTTCCTTAGTCTATAATTATATAACTGGTTAAACATCTAAAAGGAAAGCTCGAAATGTGGTTTTTGTTTTGTTTTTGCTTACAAACATACATTTATATGTTTTTTGAGATAGTAGAATCAAAACAAGATAGAATGGATTCCTTCAGGAGAAAATACTTAATGTTATCGAGGGCAGAGGGAAAAGTACTTTTCCATTAAACACAGTTAAAAATGATTAGGTATTATTAAAATACTATAAGTATGTCTTGTACATGATTTAAAAAAAATAAAAAGGGGTGCCTGGGTGGCTCCGTTGTTAAGCATCTGCCTTCAGCTGAGGTCATGATCCCAGGTTCCTGGGATTGAGCTCACACTGGGCTCCCTGCTTAGTAGGGAGTCTTCTTCTTCCTCTGCCAGCTGCTTCCCCTGCTTGTGCTCTATCTCTGTGTCAAATAAATAAATAAGTAAATCTTAAAAAAATATATATAGTTAAATACATCAATACCCTAACTTCCCAAGTATCTTCTTAAATACTTGACACTCATAAATTTTGTTCTTCTCTTATTTGAAGTTTACAGATCACAGAATCATAAGAATTGGGGAACTGACAACACAGTTTCTGGCTGGCCTTGAGTCTTGGCACATTGGTATCTTGACTTAAAAATAAAAAGATGTCAGAATGTAGATATCAAGGTGTACAAGTTCTTTAGTTATCAAGACTTATCAACATTTTTGTTCTAGTATTTTCAGCTGTCCATAGGAAATCTTTGCTATCCTTAAATATGTTTAATGCCTAAATTGTCATTAAAAAAAAATATTTTATTTATTTATTTTGACAGAGAGAGATCACAAGTAGGCAGAGTGGCAGGCAGAGAGAGGGAGGGAAGCAGGCTCCCCGCTGAGCAGAGTCCGATGCTGGGCTTGATTCCAGGACCCTGAGATCATGACCTGAGCCAAAGGCAGAGGCTAACCCACTGAGCCACCCAAGTGCCCCCTAAATTGTCATTTTTGTCTCTAACATTTTATTTATAAATAGTTCTACCTTCTGGGGTGCCTGGGTGGCTCAGTGGGTTAAGCCTCTGCCTTCAGCTCAGGTCATGATCTCAGGGTCCTGGAATCAAGCCCAGCATCAGGCTCTCTGCTGAGCAGGGAGTTTGCTTCCGCCTCTCTCTGCCTGCCTCTCTGCCCCTGCTTGTGATCTATGTCTGTCAAATAGATAAATAAAATCTTAAAAAAAAAAAAAAAGTTTTACCTTCTCATTTTTCTTTCCCCCAAAAGACCACTCTTCTCATTGTTACTTAGGGCTGAAAACCGTAGTGTCATTTTTTACTTTAGTTTCTTATATACTCATTAGATCTTTCAGAGTAGCTGATTTCACTGTCACTTTCCTTTTCATGTGACTTCACTAATGCAGAGTTCACTTACCTTACTGTTCTTTTATCCTACTCTGTGGAACTTCCAACAGCTTCATAGATGTTCTCTGTACCAGTCTTTCCTTCTCCCAGTCTACCTGAATACCACTAGTGAAAAAACAGGACCATGTATTTACAGCCATGCTTAAGAACCTGGCTCCCTGTTACCTGTTTCAGTCATCTTCTGACTTTCAAGCCTCTCTTACCAGCAGTATTTACTTTTACACATTAGCATAGATGATTTGGTTAGACTCCTCAGAGCCCTTCAGATATTGTCAGTATTGTCATACCTTTCTTGGCAATCTTCCTGTTTGTCCTTTAAAGCCCTAGTGAGTCCCATATCTGTATACTCCCCGCTCCCATGCTTTGATTAACTGTTCAAACTCCAGCTGTTCTCTTGTTTTTCGGAGCTCTTACTTGTACTCACTGTTGAACTACATAATAAACGAGAGTATAACATAGCATAGTGGTTAAGAGCATGAAATCAAGAATTAGATTATATGTGCTGCATGACTTTAAAAATCTAATCTTTAGACCCTGGCTCTGTCATGTGCTATTTGTCCTTGGACTAGTTAATTAATCCTCTTGTGCCTCAGTTTCCTTATCAGAAGAGATTATAGTGGTATTTACCCCATTGGATTATTGTGAAGAATAAGAGATTGAGTGTAAGTAAAGCATTTAGAATAGTGCCTGACATAGTGTTTAAAGTGTTTTCTTTATAGTCAGTACAAACACTGTTTATTCTCAGGTTCACCTCTCCCCCACAACAATTTTTTTTTTTTTTTAAGATTTTATTTGTGACAGAGAGAGTGAGTGAGAGAGGGAACACAAGCACGGTGGGGGGGGCTGGAGAGGGAGAAGCAGGCTCCCCGCTGAGTATTGAGCCTGATGTGGGGCTCTATTTGGGACCCTGGGATCCTGACCTGATCTGAAGGCAGATGCGTAATGACTGAGCCACCCAGGTGCTCTACCCCACAGCGTTTTTTAAAAAAAGATATATTTTTGGGGCGCCTGGGTGGCTCAGTGGGTTAATGCCTCTGCCTTCAGCTCAGGTCATGATCCCAGGGTCCTGGGATCGAGCCCCACATCGGGCTCTCTGCTCTGTAGGGAGCCTGCTTCCCTTCCTCTCTCTCTGCCTGCCTCTCTGCCTACTTGTGATCTCTGTCTGTCAAATAAATTAAAAAATCTTAAAAAAAATTAAAAAAATAAAAAAAATAAAAAAAGATAAATTTTTTTCATGTGAGAGGGAGAGAGCCAGAGTGAACATGAGCTGGGGGAAGGGCAGAAGGTGAGAGAGAGCCTCAGGCGGACTTCTGCTGAGTGCAGAGCCCCGATGCAGGGCTCAGTCTCACAACCCATGAGATCATGACCTGAGCTGAAACCAAGAGTTGGAGGCCTGACCCACTGAGCCACCCAGGTTCGCCAACCCGTACACTAACACCACCCCCCCCCCATCCTCCCTGTAACCTTGGCATATTCTTATCTCCCCAGTTATCAGATAGTAAGATCTTTTAAGGTGGAGTATCAGATTTTTTAACTCAGTTTCTCATCACTCATGGTAGCTATCAAAACTTTCTGGCTAATTTGATTTCTCTGTAGCCCATGTTCTTATGTAAAGATCTTTAGTAAGCTCTTTCTTTAAATGCTGCTAAGAGGGGCCTCTGGGTGGCTCAGTGGGTTGAAGCCTCTGCCTTTGGCTCAGGTCATGATCCCAGGATCCTGGATTGAGCCCCACATCTGGCGCTATGCTTAGCAGGGAGCCTGCTTCCTCCTCTCTCAATCTCTGCCTGCCTCTCTGCCTACTTGTGATCTCTGTCTATAAATAAATAAATAAAATCTTTAAAAAAAAAATAAAATAAATGTACTAAGAGAGACCTTGGGAAGGCTCTCAGAGAGCCAGGAATGTTTTAAGCTTCCTGGGGTCAAGGGGCTGGTAAAATTCTATAAAAAGTCCACATTTTGAGGTAACCTGTAGGCTTTGGTAGTTTAAGCTGAGAATGTTTTGAGATAGGAGCAAGAAAAAAAAATGTAGCTTTTGGTATTTAATATAGAATTAACTTTAATCTTAATTTTAATATAGAATTAACTTTCATCTTCATTTTAAAATGGACCACTTTCATTTATAACTAAATGTTCAACTTTTTACAAAGAATGGAATAATCTTTTGTAGTAAGTAGTGAGCTTTATACAATTAATCTTCTATTTTCCATGCCAGAATATTCTTTAATTAAAAAAAAAATTTTCCCCTTTTTTCACAGGACTTCCTGATCCATTTGCTAAGGTGGTGGTTGATGGATCTGGGCAATGCCATTCTACAGATACTGTGAAGAATACCCTTGATCCAAAGTGGAATCAGCATTATGACCTGTAGGTTTAAATGATTCATTTGCAACGAAACTTAGAATCAATAGTATTTGATATAGTCTTTGAAAAGAATCTCTGAAAATGATCAGAGTTTGATCTGTGGTATAATTTGGTCTTCACAGAGAGACACAAAACCTAATGGAAAGGTTCTTTGTCTTATTGATAGCTGGTTGGTTTTGAAAGACTAAGTGCCGCTAATGAGCCTATAGAGAACAAAATGCATGTGCGACTTAGAGCCCCACCCCATCTTTTTTCAGTTAAGTAAAGGTATTAATTTACTTTTGGCCAATTATGAGTAATAAACAAGAAGTTATAATTGGGATGCACTCGTAGGCATTCTTTTTGCTTTCGTAGGCTGCTTTTATTTATATTTATGTAACTTCCTAAAAAGGCACATAATACTGTAAGGCTTTTAATGGGAAGATGCAGTCTGCTGTCCCATTCTTATCCCCAATTCCCATTCTCAAGGTAACTACTTTGAGTAACTTTGACTGGTTATTCTGGTATTTTCTTCTGTTCATGCTTATTTTATACATCTTTATGTGGGGTGGGTGTGGGAGGAGAGATGCCAAGAGAGATTTAGTATATATATACTTTTAATTTTAGGTATTATTTTTACATTTACATTTCCTACCATATAAAAAAATTAAGCTTTTACAACTGATCTCTCTCATCCCTATTCCCACAATACTCAAAACGCCCAAGTAGCACTTCTTTCTCCCAGTCCCCAGTATAGTTACGTGAACCTTTTTGGTTAAATCATTGTTCTGTATTTACATTACTATGATCATGTAAATATTCATAATTGAGTCTTGTGGTGTGCAATGGTTACATTTCCTTTCTTGATAACTTTTGTTTTTCTGGAGTTAGAACTGTCTTACTTTGCCATTTGTTGTGTTCTCTCTGTCTTGTTGGTTAATTTCCAGTCTCCCACAGGACTAAACATTTCTCCATATATTCAGCCACACAAGCAATTCCACTGGCTTTGTTCTCTTCTTGGAGATATCCCTCCTGTAACCTCTGTCCTCTTCCTCCAGTCTGGTCTGGTAGTCTAAACTGGTCTGAGATCTGCTGCGCAGTTGTCTGGGAACTTGCCTTTATCATTACATTGGGGATTTCCTTTGTCTCCTCTAGGTTCAGTGACTTCCCATTTTTTTGTTTATTCCCTGTTTTGATGTAGTCTGTCTTTCATTGAGAAAGAGTACAAAGATAGGGAAAATTTCTTTGATATTTTATCTGAAAATATACTTTGTCTTCTCACTTGATTGTTTGTCTACGTATAAACTTCTAGGTAAGACATCACTTTCTTTCCAAATTGTGAATACAGTGCTCCATTGTCTTGCAGGTCTAGATCAGCACTGCTGAATAGAAATACAATGGGAGCCACAAATGGGAGCTCAGCTGCAATTTTAAATTTGCTAGAAGCCACATTTTAAAAATTCAGTAAAAAGAATGTTTTAATAAATATATTTTATTTTGTTCAGTATATTTAAAATATTCTCATTTCAACATATAATCAATATAAATTTTTTTATAAATAGAATTTTTTAAAAAAGCATTTTAAAATTAAGTCTTTGAGATCTTACAGGAATCTGTTTTGCACTTACAGAGTGCCTCAGCTTGGATGAGCCTCTAGTACTTAGTACCTTCATGTGGCTGGTGGCTGACCTTTTGCACAGTGCAGTTTTAGAGCCATTACTAATGGCATCCTGATTTTGGTCTTTTTTGATTATTGTTTTCCACTGGAAGATTCCAGGGTATTCTCCTTATGCCTGATACTACATTTTTTGGTGATGGTCTTAGTATATATTATTGTTACATAGTGCTAGATACTTATTAGAAACTTTTAATCTGGATAATGAAATTCTTTTTAAAAATTTTAATTTCAGGGGCACCTGGGTGGCTCAGTGGGTTAAAACCTCTGCCTTCGGCTCCAGTCATGACCCCAGGGTCCTGGGATGGAGCCCCACATCGGGCTCTCTGCTCAGCAGGGAGCCTGCTTCCCTTCTCTCTCTCTCTGCCTACTTGTGATCTCTGTCAAATAAATAAGTAAAATCTTATATTTCAGTATAGTTAACATACGGTGTTATATTAGTTCAGGTGTTCAATATAGTGATTCAGCAGTTCCATATATTAGTCAGTGTTCATCAAGATAAGTGAACTCTTGGAGCACTTGGGTGGCTCAGTGAGTCAAGCATCTGACTCTTGGTTTCAGCTCAGGTTATGATCTTAGTGTTGTGAGATTGAGCATTGGGCTCTGTGCTGGGCATGGAGTCTGCTTAAGATTCTTTCTCCCTCTCACTCTGCTCCCCCTACATCCCACTCCCTCACTGAGTACCCTCCACCCCCAAAAAAGCTAAGTGTACTCTTAATCTCCTTTAACTTTTGACCTGTCTCCCTCCCGTAGCCATCTATGTTCTCTATAGTTAAGAGTCTGTTTTTTTGGTTAATTTTTTCCCCTTTGCTCATTTGTTTTATTTCTTAAATTCCACATATGAATGAAATCATGTGGTATTTGTCTGTCTCTGGCTGGCTTATTTTGTAGCACTATGCTCTCTAGATCCATCCATGTTGTTTCAGATGGCAAGATTTCATTCTTTATTATAATTGAATAATATTCCATCCTTTATCCATTCTTGTCTGAATAGACATGAGGGCTTTTTCCATAATTTGGCTATTGTAAATAATGCTGCAGTAAACATAGGGCTACATATCCTTTCGAATTAGTATTTTCGTATTCTTTGGGTAAATATCTAGTAGTGTGATTACTAGATCGTAGGGTAGTTCTAGTTTTGTTTTATTTTATTTTTTTTGAGAGAGAGCAAGTGAACTGGGGATGGGGCAGAGGGAGAAAATCTCAAGCAGACTCCACACTGAGGGTAGAGCTGAACTTGGGGCTCATTGGTTTATGATGACTCCAACCAAGGTCAAAATCCAAACAGAAATCAGGAGTCAGACACTTAACTGACTGAGCCATCCAGGTGCCCTTCTGTTTTTAAATTTTTTTTTAATATTTTATTTATTTTGGGGCGACTGGGTGGCTCAGTGGGTTAAGCCTCTGCCTTCGGCTCAGGTCATACTCTCAAGGTCCTGAGATCAAGCCCCGCATGGGGCTCTCTGCTTGGCAGGGAGCCTGCTTCCCCCCCTTCTCTGCCTGCCTCTCTGACTACTTGTGATCTCTCTGTCTCTCTGTCATATAAATAAATCTTAAAAAATATATATATTTTATTTATTTTTAGAGAGTAGAGCAAGTATGTGAGAGCTAGCAGGGGGGCTGGAGAAAGACAAACAGACTCTGCACTGAGCTTAGAGCCCAACATGGGGCTCGATCTCAGGACCCTGAGATCATGACCTGAGCTGAAATCAAGAGTCATATGCTTAACTAACTGAGCCAACCAGGCACCCCACTATTTTTAATTTTTTTTTGAGGAACTTCCATATGTCTTCCATAGTGGCTATACCAGTTTACATCCCCCGCAACGGTGCATGAGGGTTCCTTTTTCTCCACATCCTCAACAACACTTGTTTTTCGAGTTTATGATTTTAGCCTTTCTGACAGGTGTGTGAGGTGATGTCTTATGGTTTTGATTTGTATTTTCCTGATGATGAATGTGAGCATCTTTTCATGTGTCTCTTGGCCATCTGTATGTCTTCTTTGGAGAGATGTCTTTTCATATCTTATATGTGTTTTTTATTTTATTTTATTTTTTTATTATATGTGTTTTTTAATTGGATTGTTTGCTGTTTTTTTGGTGTTGAGTTGTTTAAGTTATTTATGTATATTGGATACTAACCCTTTACTGGATATGTCACTTGCAAATATTTTCTCCCATTCAGTAGATTGTCCATTAGTTCTTTTTGTCCTTTTCTGTGCAGAAGCTTTTTATTTTGATGTACTCCCAGTAGTTTGTTTTTGCTTTTGTTTCCCTAGCCTCTTGTGACATATCTAGGAAGATGTTATTATGGCTGATGTCAGAGAAATTACTGCCTGTGGTCTCTTCTGAATACTTAACTCTTTAGTTAATAGAAAATTATTTATTTATTTAGTAAGAGTGATTAAAAGATCTTATTTTTTATTTATAAAAAATTAAAATTTTTATGTTTTTAAGATCTTATTTATTTACTTGACAGAAAGGGAGAGCACAAGCAGGGGGAGCAACAGGTAGAGGCAGAGGAAGAGGGTGTTTTTTGGCTCTGTAATGAGCAGAGAGCCTGATGTGGGTCTCTCTGATCCCAGGACTCTGGGATCACAACCTGAGCAGAAGGCAGACCCTTAACTGACTAAGCAGACCCTTAACTGACTAAGCCATCTGGGCGTGGCGCCCTCCCCCCCCCACAACAAGATGCTACACTCAACATGGGGCTTGAACTTACAACCCTGAGATCAAGAATTGCACGTTCCACTAACTAAGTCAGCCAGGCGCCCCTGTCTTTATTTATTTATGGATAATTTCCTCTCCATTTTCTCTTTCTCTCTTTTTCCTTTTCTGGAACTCCTGTTATTTTGGATGTTATCCCTTCTGAACTGATCATCATTTAGTTGTCCTTTTTTCCTCTCATATTTTCTTTTTTTAAATATTTTATTTATTTGAGAGAGAAAGGAGTTTACAAGTGGGGGAGGGGCTGAGAGAGAAAGTGAGAGAGTGTGTAATAGGCAGACTCCCTGCTGAGCAGGGAGCCTGACACCCTCTTATCCCAGGACTCTAAGCTCATCACCTGAGCCAGTCAGATGCTTAACCAACTGAGCACCTTCTCTGTTTTAATAAACTATTTTTGTTTTAGTAAAAAAATTAAAAACTCTGAAGAACTGTCTGGACTGTTTCCCCAATTTAATTTTCAAACATTCCTTTTATTGTCATTTCTGCTTTCACATTTTTAGCTTCCAAGATCACTTTGGTTTTTGACTTTTTTTTTTTTTCATAATTTCCTCTTATTTCTTGGATGCAGTATCTTCTCTATTAAGAGAAGTTAGTTTCCTTCTGTTGCTTGTATTGCCTCTCTTTTGTCAGAGTTCCTTATTTTCTGTTAGTTTGACTTGGGTTTCTTCGGTTTTATATTTAAGGGGAGGCATTTAAATGTTGATTGGAAAATCTGTGCCCATGGGTAGAGCTGGTCCACTCATTAGGGTAATCAGGTATGACTGTGACAGTTCTCCCATTTCCTGCTTGGAGGCCATATATTCTTGGATGCTAGTGTTTCTGGAGCTGAAGACTGTAAGGATGCTAGGGGGGTGTCTCTTTTGCCTGTATTAACCTCTTCTTAATATCCCTGCTTTTATTAAGGACTTTCATCTCCTTCGTCAGCTGTGCCTAGTGTCCTTAAACCTTACGTCTCCTGCCAGGGTTGAGGATGAACTGCAAAGGGGAGGGGATTCAGGAGGCCTTTCTGTACTTCACTAGTCCTCCTTTTTTAGCCCCACCATCACTGTCAGTGGATCCTGGGCTTAGAAGTTAGTGAATATTTTAGGGGTGGCTGGGTGGCTCAGTGGGTTGAGCCTCTGCCTTTGGCTCAGGTCATGATCTGGGGTCCTGGGATCGAGCCCCGCATCGGGCTCTCTGCTTGGCGGGGAGGATTTGATGGCAGTAGTAATCTTGTTTCTTATTTGTTCCTTCCTGAAACCAGATTTCGGTTGAGTTTTCTTTAGTTCCTTTCTTTTCTTTAGGTTGTTAATTCCATTATCACATGCTTTGTACACCACTATCATTTTGTCAGCATATATCATGTTATAAACATGTTAACTGCCTTGACATCCTGACTTTCAAGTGTTTGGTCTTTTAAGCTATTTAAGCTTTAGACTTCACCCTTATCAGTTTGAGATTCTTTTTCAAAGTGTTCCACTTGACTTACCTACAAAAATGAATTTTAGATCTCCTATCAAACCTGTATGCCTGACATCTCTGCTACTTACTTCTAGACAAATAGTTCTAGAACTACCCTAGACTACCCATCTCAGCCAGGACTCTGGTCAGTTACTTCAGTTTTATTTTCTAAACCACATGTGAACAAATGTCCTATCTCTACTACTAAAACACTGAGATAGGCTTTTGTGTATGCCCCTCAGTGCTATAGCTTTTGTGTAAGCCCCTCAGTGCTATAGCTCAGTAACTCCCAAGTTAGTATGCCGATAAGTAGGAACCAAAAAAGTAGGCTATAGAGAGAAGTGAGAGTACCTGCTCTGGCCTCCACCGCTTGCTTATGTGGTAATGTTTAACCTCTTGTGCGTTGGTTTCCATTGACAACAGCAACAATGCCTACTTTACAAGACTGATAGGAAAAGTGAGACAGATAATACCTGTAAAGTGCTTAGACTAGGACCTGACAGGTAATTCTCAAATGTTAGATGCTTTCAGTAAATGTATTGTATTATTGTATTAGGTCACACTTTTTTTTTTGATTTGGCCTACAGTGAATTTAAAATCACAGCTCCAATAAGCTACTATCTGTGTAACTGACTAAACTTTTGAGTTCTTAGATTGTTTAAGCCATGTCTTTAAGCTTCATATTTAAATTCAGCCAGAGACCCAAGTACAGTGTGAACAAGGCCTAGTCCTCCAAGTGTACAGCCAAGTGGTGTATCAACACAAGTAAATAGGAAATTATAAATAGTGTGGTAAGAAAATGCGAAAGTATAGGGTGCTCTGGAAATATGCAGAACTTCTTTATATGAATTTAAGAGTTAAGGACAGCTTACTAGAAAAAGTGACATTTAGGCTTAGACCCTAAGTGGGAGTTTACTTGAAAAAGGAAAAGTGGGCTGGCTCTAAGCAAAAGTGGTCTATGTGAAGACCAGAGGTGAAAAAGATCATGGCTTTGAAAGCAGTTTGGAGGGGCAGCATTAGCGAGTTCACGTAAGGGGAGTATGGTATAGGACAAGCAAAGAGAGGCAAGCAGGAGCCAGCTCATGAGAGTCCTTGAAAGCCTATTAGTAATTTGAATCCTCTCCTAAAATCAGTGGAGAGCAGTGAAAGGGTTTTAAGTGGGGGAGATGCTATCATCAGGTTTATATCCAGGAGTGAGCACTTGGACTGTAATGTGAAGAATGGTTTGGAGGGAGGCAATGATGTCCAGGAGACTAGTTCTAGCACTGGAGTGTGCAGGAGCCTGGTCGGCTGGAGGCCGGTGGAGCCAGTGGTGAGAGGATTTACCCAAGGCAGAACAAAAGAGATAGAAGTTTACTGACTACACTGCAAGGGAGCAGTGAGCAGGACAGCAAAGGAGAGACTGGCCACAAGGAGGCTGGGTGGGGGGTGGCTTTTGTTAAGTGGGGAGTGAGGAGGTATGGGAACATATGAAATTTTCCTTTTCTGGTACCTGTGCTGGTCGTAAGTAGCCCATTGGTCAGCTAAGGCCTATGGATATTTTGAGGTGGTGGGTCACTGTATGAGCTTGTTTGCATTCAGCCTGTGGTCACTGTGGCCCCTTTGACATTACTCAGGTTTCCATTGCTCTGTTGCCCAGAAGTAGCCTCTATATTGCCCCTGAGATTGACAATGACAAATCTTTGGTATTTGGTTGGAGGTCTTCTCTTTAGTAACTGTTTCATGCTGGACCTGGGGGAGAGAGTATACCTACCTAAATTTGTCTGTTTCAGGGGTTCTGTGCAAGTTACAGACCAGAGCTTGATATTATAATAATGTGCTAATAATAGGTAGTTTGAGTGAGATTCCCTGGTGGCCAGGTCCATGGAATTTATGGGGTGGGGGCTTTCCAGTGGTATGGGCTGGAATCCCTGTTGAGTCATCATTTGTATGTGGAGTTGTTGGATCCAGCACATAGAAATGAGGACTTTGTTAGAAAAGTAGTAATGTGAATGAAGAGATGTGTAGACTTTCTAAATATTTATAATATGGCCTTAAAACTTAAAAAAAAAAATGTCCTTGAAGAAAATGAAATCACACTATATTCTGTGCTTTGCTGGGTCTGTCTCAAAAGCTGGTTTGCTGAACTCTGCCTTAGACTCCTTGCTTTTCTAGCCTTGCTTCTACAGTCTTTCTCAATACAGCAGCTAGGATGATCTTGTTAAAACATATTTCAAATCTTGTTACTCCTCTGCTGCACATCTTCTGGTTTCCAGCCTTACTTGGAGTAAAGGCCAGAGTTCATACTCTGGCTGACAAGGCCCTTTATGATTTGCCTTCTGTATTGGTTAGAGCAGACTAACTGATATAATAGGCAACTCCAGATTTTCAGTGACTTCATGCAGTAGCAGTGTATTTTTTATAAAAGTTTCACTTAGCTGGGGATGGGGGGTAGTGATTCACTGTCTTAGGTTGTTCAAGGACACAAACTGACAGCATCTCCTCCTGTCTCTGGGTGTTAACAGCCAGTCTCCTGACAGGCTGTTTACGCCAGCGGTGGGTTAAGGCATGAGGGATTGATCAGTTTTATCATACTTGTACATCAAGCTTACCAGTTCGGAAAGTGATTTAATGTGATTTTTTTCTTTTAATGTTGGTTTGGGGTGGTTTAGCTGTTTAATAATTGATTCTGGTTCTAGAATTTTGACATCTCATGCAGCAGATACTTGCCAAGTTAGGTCTGTTAGGTATAGTTAAAAATTGGTGCATGCATCCTGGATAGTTTAGTCCAGAGTTTGTCATTTGAAGCAACAGAAATGAAACTCAAATTGGCTTAATTTTTAAAAAGGGAATGTATTGGTTTGTATAATTGAAAGTCCGGGGTGTGGGGGGGAAGTCATGCTTTAAGCACAGCTGGATCCAAGTGTGGCTTCCCTGTTTCTCATTTAAAAGTTTTAGTTCTCACTTAAGTGGTTTGGCTTTTTTATATAATAGGTGAATTTTTCTGATGTTACTGCTTTACTGAATTACACTTTAAGGTCAAGGTTGCTGGACCAAAAATTTGACCACGTAGAGGCAATGAAATAGGGGGGTTCTACTGATACACTTACGTTATTTGATTATATTTTTGCATGGGATGGCACCATGTGAACCAATTGGCTGTGGTAGAGCTTTTACATACTTGCAGGTATATGCACAGACAAGTGTAGTAACGCTTTTCCCTGCTCTGCTTGTCTGCAGGCAGTGAAGTGAAATCTGCAAGAGTCCTGCTCGCTCAAGGCCTGCATATAGGAAAGAAGCAGGGGAAAAGCGTTACAATCAGCTTTTGTTCTACAGCATTTAAAAACATAACAGGTATGTCAGATTTTTGGTCTGTCAGCCTTGACGATGCCCTTTGAAAACTAACTGAGTACTTACTCTGAGATGATAGGGCATGCCATTGCAGTGTTTTTAAAATGTGACTGATAAAAGTTCCTGTAACATTTTTGTTCTTGGAAAGAAATGTCAAAAACTCCTTTAGTGTTATTTGACACTAGCTACTAAAATAGTTTTTTACTAACAAAAATTATTACCCAGCCTGAGAGTGGTAGATATGATGAAGGAGATAATAACATTTCTATTTGGATTTTACTTTTACGATTTAAAAAAAAATTTAAATTCAATCCTGTGGGATCGATTGAACTCAAAACATAGTTTGCATTATATAGCCACACTCTGAAGCATTTGTAGCTTTAGACTATAAAAACAAAAGAAAAATTTCACACTAACTACTTGTAGTTGCCAAGTTACCCATTCAGTCATGTTGTGTTTTAGGTATATTGGAAAGTCTGATTCGGTTACGATCAGTGTGTGGAATCATAAGAAGATCCATAAAAAACAAGGTGCTGGATTTCTTGGTTGTGTTCGACTTCTTTCCAATGCCATCAACCGCCTCAAAGACACTGGTTGTGAGTAGATACTAGTGCTTTTTAAAATTTAAAAAAAAGTATATATATTTGTGTAACACACACACACACACACACTCATATCCCCACACATGGTTTTTGTGATCCAGAAACTTAACTTCCTATGTATGTTTGAAACATTGGTAGAAATTCTTGGTTAAATTTATTTTATGGACTTTATAAAAAGAATGAAACATTTAAAATATGTGAAACTTGAACTGCATCAGAGCTGCTGTTTAGTATCTAGTGAATTTATTAGTGTTAGGAAAGGTTTGATATCCAAGAGTGAAAAGAAAGGTGTCAAAAGTATATATGCCTTTTTTTCTTAGTACTATTCTCTGGTTTGGGTGGATTTATGAGATAAAGTGAGTTTTATTTAGGTGATTGGAATGTTTAAGGGGAAATATTATTGAATAAGAGTGATATATGATGATAAAAAAATTTAAAGTTCTGGAAAGGTGAAACATTGAGTGTAAGACAGCTGTATTAACTACTTAATTATAGCTTAGTTTTTCACTAACCTGGGTGTTTAGAAGATCAGGCCAAGATCAAGACATTAGAAATGATTTCCATATTGGATTGACAGGTTTAATTAGCATGTGCGTAATTCATGTCACCAGGCGACAAGCATCTTTTGGGGGATTATTTCCATTGGGACATAGATGAAAATGTCTTTTTCAACAAAAATTTTTATTGTTTCTATGGGATTCTTTTTTATATAATATAAAAAATATTGCTAGTTATTATCATGGGATTTTAGCCCAGATGTCTCTGCCAAACAAAAATTCACCTAGAATGTAGCTGAAGAAATTAATAAAAGATAGAGCAAATTTAGCTTTGAATATTAGATATATTGAGATGACCCCTTTTAATGTATATGATATCATAGTCCAGATACATAAATATTGATCTGTTAAAAAGGGAGAAAATTGTGCCAGAAGTCCTGAGTTGGGGGAACTTAAAGGCACCTGAGAATTTCTCTTTTCTCTGAGTTGACAGGGTGACCCACCAGGAAGTAGAGGACTTTGGGATTGGTAAAGGTCTAGCACATAAAAACGAACTGTTTTATGACTCAACCCAGCAGGCAAACTGAAGACTTACAGGTCATATGTATGGCTTTATCTCTGCTTCCATTTAGCCAACATTTATTGAACCTTTAATGTGCCAAGTACTAGACAAAACCCTGGTGATAAAAGGTGAGAAAGGCATGGATCCTGTCCCCGAAGAAGCAAGGGCGAGGGCCTGCTGGCAAAGGGAGAAGGACTCACTGGAGAGACTGAACAAGAGCAGAGAAATTGCTTTGCAGAAGTCCACTATGTAGTGAATTTATCAGTGTCCATTTATTTCGCAAAGGGAAAAATGTCTGTTTTTGGCTGGATAGCCAGGCGCTGTAGTTTTGGGACACAGATTTTTCTTTCTGCTGCCTGTGTTTCATTGCATTAATTTACTTGACCCCTTTGATGTGCCATAATATTTCATTTATCACACATTTATTGAGCACCCTGATACAGTGTTCTACCAGTTTGGAGTGGAAAATACAAAGACTCATGTATGATCTTTTCCTCTTATCAATTCATAACTTCTTTAAATAGATGGCATATAGCTGTACAAGAATTCAACTTTAAGTGATATAATCAAAAGCAACGTGTTGTGGGTGACACTGTTCCCTACTATGACTGACCAGGTCATTGTGATGCCTATTCTATAGATAAGGCATGAGAGAGTAAATGAGTTGCCCCTAAATGAGGTAGTAGCTGAACTGACTCAAATCCTTATCTTACAGTTTATACTCAGCTTCTTATTAATACTTACTTTGTGCAAGTGGAGCTCATTTGAAATGGTTAGATAAAAAATAATAACTAACATTTATTGAACACTTCTATGCCAGGAACTGTGCTAAAAGTTTTACAGAATTACCTAATTTGATCCTTAAAAAATATGAGGTGGGTACTATAGTTATATGTGAGAAAATCAAGACTTGGATAAATTGCCTAAGAACAACAACTATTAAGTGACAAGCTAAGAGTCAGACAAAGTGGTCTGAAACCTTTGGAGAAAAAGTAATTGCCTCTTGGCAATGTATACACCAGTGCCTTACAGTTTTTGAAATCTGTATTTATCAAAACTTTGTTAAGACATTTTTACTAATTATATATGCAGTTAGAAATTTGAAACATTTGCTTCATCTTTAAAACATTATTCTTTAAATGATAGGCCTGTTTGCCATTGGATTATGGAAGTTTACCATCACTCTCTAGATGTTAGAAGCTCTGATACCAGCTTATTTTTTAATTGCTTTTTTTGTTGATTTGAAATAGATCAGAGGTTGGATCTGTGCAAACTTGGGCCAAATGACAATGATACGGTTAGAGGACAGATAGTAGGTAAGTGGAATATATAAAATCATGTGAAATTTTGGCATCATTCAGACTGACCGAATTCTAAATATCTTTTAAATCCAAGTGCACTAACTATAGCTTCATTGTATTGGCTTGAGTTAAATGAGTCACATAAAAAGTTTCAAACAGTGGATCCAGGTTCCAGGCTACCTTAATTTAAAGAATTTTAAAAAACCAAACCCTTGAACTATAAATAATGTTTAAAAAAAAAAAAAAGAAAAAGAAAAGTAGGCTCCTAATGTGAAAAACTATTGCTCCTTTAGACAGTCTTTTAAAGACAGACTTTATACATGGTCTGAAACTTTTCTAAAAATAGTTCTTAAACTGGTTTTTGAGTAAGAATATTTTATTGAACTTTGTTTAACCTTTACAGTTTTAAGGGGCGCCTGGGTGGCTCAGTGGGTTAGGCCTCTGCTTTGGGCTGAGATCACGATCTCAGTCCTGGGATCGAGCCCTGCATTGTGCGCTCTGCTCAGCAGGGAGCCACCCACCCCTGCCTGCCTCTCTGTCTACTTGTGATCACTCGCTCTCTGTCAAATAAATAAATAAAAATATTTACCAAAAAATCACTTTACAGTTTTAAAATAATCAGTGCTAATTGAAAAGAATATGAGGAATGATAGAATACTGATGGGAGAAAGGGAGAGGTTGCTATCTTACTTGTGAGACACTCAGTGGGCTATCTTGAATTGACTCAGAGGAAGAGTTTTTTGTTTTAAAGATTTTTATATATTTATTTGACAGAGACACAGCAAGAGAGGGAACACAAGCAGGGGGAGTGGGAGAGGGAGAAGCAGGCTTCCTTTGGAGCAGGGAGCCTGATGGGCGAGTTGATCCCAGGACTCTGGGATCATGACCTGAGCCGAAGGCAGATGGCCTAACGACTGAGCTACCCAGGTGCCCCAGAGGAAGGACTTTATACAAAATTTCCTGAGATTCAAGAATTGATGGATTGATTTTTGATCAAGATACATAGTGTGTGGGGCTCCTGGGTGGCTTAGATGGTTGGACATCTGCCTTTGGCTCAGGTCATGATCTCTAAGTCCTGGAGTGGAGCCCCACATTGGGCTCCTAGCTCAGCAGGGAGTCTGCTTCTCCCTCTTCCTCTGCCTCTCGGCCTGCCTGTGCTCTTTCTGTCTCTCCCAAATGACTAAATAAAAAAATCTTAACACAAAAACAAACAAAAAAACCCAAAACAAGACACATAGTGTGGTAGGATACCAAGGTGGGCTCCTTTGAGGCTTCTTAAAGAAGAAGACATGACTGGAATTTTACCACTTCAGTATAGAGCAGAATTTAAGATAAGTTGATTGCATTATGAACCTATCAGAGAGGTTTTAGTTACTGAAGTTACTTTTGAAGGGCCTCGTTTGCCAAGGGAATGAATTGGGTTCAGAGTGAATTGCCAGAGTAGCAACATGACAAAGCCCTATGATAGTTACCACAGGGAAGTGTCTGCACTACAGCCTAATTGAGAATTCCTGTCATTCTTAGATTGAGAAGGGAGTAAAAGAACTCAAATGCTGGCATATAAGACTTTTTTTTTTAAAGATTTTATTTATTTATTTGACAGAGACACAGTGAGACAGGGAGCAGCACAAGCAGGGTTGAGTGGGAAAGGGAGAAGAAGGCTTCTTGTGGAGAAGGAAGTCTGATGCAGGGCTCGATACCGGGACCCCAGGGTCATGACCCCAGCCGAGGGCAGACGCTTAACGACTGAGCCACCTGAGCACCCCAACATATAAAAGACTTGATCTCAGCCAAAAGGCCAAGAAGTGATATATAAGACTTTTAAATGTGATAGTTCTTACTTTATTTGATTTGCTATGTTATGTAATTTTTGCCAACTAATGTCCAGTAGTAACAAATAGTTCCGCTAGGTGTAGATGGCATTTATAAAAACAGCAGACTTTTCCTTTGTCAGTAATTAGAAATAAACCTATGGAGTATATTATATAAAAAAAGCTTTTCTTTAAAATGTGTGTGTGTTTAAATTTGAAGTTTTTGTGTGAATTTGGTTATCATAGTAGAGATATGTTGGACTCAAACATTATGCTTTATTGTCCTGCCATTTAAAAACAGAATAAATTAAAAAAAAAATCAAAACCAGAATGAGTTCTAGTTCTTACTGAATTAGACCTTTCCAAATAATCATGCATAGATGTATATAACATCCTTTGGGAAATGGAGAAAAGTACACTAGAATACTAACTTTAAAAAAATATATATCCCTTTCTAATAATTTTATATACACTTATATGTGTATATTTTTTATGATTTTTGTTCATTGAATATAAAATTTTTGTTTTCACTTACTGTAGCCATTATTAGTGTTTATAGTTAGTGATTTTAGAGGCTGAATTATATTAATATGTCATAGCTTAATTACTAGACTTTTAAGTTATTATTATTATTATTATTTTTTGCTATTGTAACATTGAAACTTGCAAGCATTTCTGGACACTTAGCTTTATCCTATTTTTGGAGTATTACCATAAAGAAAAATCTCCCAAATTGAGACAAGTGATACAAGGTTATAAGTCCTCTCCCTTGTTTTTGAATCTGTTATTCAATTCTTCGCATCTCTTGTGAGGTTTTTCTTTTTTTGTTATAAAATCAAATAAAAGTATAGACAGAGAACATAAGGAGCAACCATAACATGGCATCATGGTCATTACCTTAATGTATATACCTTTTTAAATTTATTTATTTATTTTTATTTATTTTTAGAGATTTTTATTTATTTGATAGAGAGATCACCAGTAGGCAGAGCAGCTGGCTGGGCGGGGTGGCGGGGAGCAGGCTCCCTGCTGAGATAAGAGCCTGATTCCGGGGGCCCAGAGATTCATAACCTGATCCCAAGTCAGAGACTTAACACACTGAGCGACCCAGCGCCGCATACCTTTTTTTAAAATGATGTTACACTGTACAGAATTTTAAATAACCTGATTTAATCTGTTCTAAACATCTTTTGTTGTTGTTCATGGATGCATTTTAATGTTGTATAGCAGTCCATGGTGGACAAATAATTTAGCTGTGTGTTATTGCTGGATGTTTAGATTGTTTCTGATGTTTTAATGTTAGGAACAGTGTTCTTAAAATCATAGTAGTTCTATGGTTCATTTTACATTTTGCTAGGATTAGGCCATTTAAAAACACAAACTCACCTAAAAATTGCTTAGGTGTTTTGTAATGCAGCAGTATGGAGTTGAAGCTTATGAAATCCTTAATTTTGAGACTTAATATTATTCTAAACTCGCTAATGAAAAAATACATAGTTTTTGGGCGCCTGGGTGGCTCAGTGGGTTAGGCCGCTGCCTTCGGCTCAGGTCATGATCTCAGGGTCCTGGGATCGAGTCCCGCATCGGGCTCTCTGCTCACCAGGGAGCCTGCTTCCTCCTCTCTCTCTCTGCCTGCCTCTCTGCCTACTTGTGACCTCTCTCTGTCAAATAAATAAATAAAATCTTTAAAAAAAAAAAAGAAAAAGAAAAAATACATAGTTTTTGCAGGGATTATATTTGGGTAAGCATTTCGCTTAGCCTTTCTGTATAAAAACTGGTTAATACTGTTTTTAGTGCAATTTCCATATAACATTTTGTTTAAATTCACTGAGGAAAGGTATGTTACAATGTCACCTATAAATGAAATTCATATAAAGGTGTAACGTATTGAACTTTCTGATTTTTCAAAATTTTTGCAGAGCTGGAAGATTTCAGAATTTTGGAACCCTTCCTAGAACGAAGGGTCCTTAGATGTCATACTTTATATAGTAACTGGTTAATTCTTTAAAAGTTGGGTTGGGGCATTTGGGTGGCTCAGTCTTTAAGCATCTGCCTTGAGCTCATGATCCCAGGGTTCTGGGATGGAGCCCCACATCAGGCTCCCTGCTCAATGGGAAGCCTGATTCTCCCTTCCTCTCCCCCTGTTTGTGTTCCCTCTCTCGCTGTCTCTTTCTCTCTGTCAAGAAATAAATAAAAATCTTAAAAGATAAAAAAATAAAAGTTGGATTTTAGTCACATTTGCCCGTTCCTATTTTATCTTTTAGGGAGAATTGCCAAAAATAGAATTAAAGAATATTAGAGCAGCAAGGGGACAGACATAACAGCCTAACTTCCTCATTATTTAGATTATCTAAACTTCAAGAATGTTAAGTGTTTTGTTGACGGTCATTTGCCAAACTAAGTGTTAGAGCCTGGTCTAGAGCTTACATCTCTTGCTTCCAAATTTATAGTAGTAGTTTTACACCACACATGATTATGTACTATTTTAACTCATGGAATCGAAGTATTGCCTGATTGCTAGAATCCAGTTTCATGGGTTTTGTTTTCTGTTTTTTATTTTTTAAGATTTATTTATTTATTTATTTATTTATTTATTTATTTTTTTTATTTTTTTTTAAAAGATTTTATTTATTTATTTGTAAGAGAGAGAGAGAGTGAGAGCAAGCACAGGCAGACAGAGTGGAAGGCAGAGTCAGAGGGAGAAGCAGGCTCCCTGCGGAGCAAGGAGCCCGATGTGGGACTCGATCCCAGGACGCTGGGATCATGACCTGAGCCGAAGGCAGCTGCTTAACCAACTGAGCCACCCAGGCGTCCCTTATTTATTTATTTTTAAGATTTATTTTAGAGGGCACCTGAGTGGCTCAGTTGTTTAAGTGTTTGCCTTTGGCTCAGGTCATGATCCTAGTGTCCTGGGATCTAGTCCCACCTCAGGCTTCATACTCAGTGGGGAGTCTGCTTCTCCCTCTGCCTCTCCCCGCTACTCATGCTTGCTCTCTTTCTCTCACAAAAATAAATAAATATAATCTTAAAAAAAAAATAAAGACTTTAGAGAGCAAGAACAGGAGGGGCAGAAGGAGAGGGGGGAGAATCTCAAGCAGACTTGATCTCACAATCCTGAGATTGCAACCTAAGTCCAAACCAAGAGTTGGATGCTCAACTACTGTGCCACTCAGAAGCCCCTCTTTGTTTTTTTAAAGGTGTGTTAAGAATTAAACCCAAATTAATGTGAACTTTTCCAGTTCCTCTGTATGTGAATATACCTTTCATGTGTTATGCCTGTTTTGAGTATAGTAGAGGGCTTGCATTACTCCATTACAATGGTCAAAAGGGATTTAAACTCTCCTCTATGACCACAATAAAGGATACAAAATCATAAAATTTTAATGTCACTCCTAAATGGAAAAAGAAATTACAGATTTATTAAAAGCTGAAGAGTTCATTCTGGAGTATTAAATAAGCTAGATGTCTTTTAAAGATACATATTTTAAATTGAAATAAATCTTTCTCGTTTTCCAACTCTTAGTAATTTTTTCGTTGTCTTACAGTAAGTCTTCAGTCCAGAGACCGAATAGGCACAGGAGGACAAGTTGTGGACTGCAGTCGTTTATTTGATAATGATTTACCAGATGGGTAAGCTGAGATCATTAGAGAAATATGTTGATAACATCCTTCAAATAATGACAAATAAATTGGTATTTATTGTATGCTTAACTTTAGAAATTTGCCGAACAGTTCCAGAATGTAGATTTTTCTTATTTTTTAAAAAAGATTTTATTTATTTATCTAATAGACAGAAATCACAAGTAGGCAGAGAGGCAGGCAGAGAGAGCGGGGGAAGCAGGCTCCCTGCTCAGCGGGAAGCCTGCTTCTCCCTCTTCTACTCTTCCGCTTGTGTTCCCTCTCTCCCTGTGTCTCTCTCTGTCAAATAAGTAAAATCTTAAAAAAAAAAGAAAAGAAAAGAAAAGAAACATTAATGAACCTGTGTTTGTCAGGTACTGTTAGCACTTTCTGTGATGCGTTAGATCACATAACTCACGTGTGTGATTCTGGAATTAGACTGTCTGGGTTCTAATCCTTAGTCTTCTGATTTACAAGCTTTGTGAATTTAGTTAGTTTATTTAACTTCTGTAAGCATTGATTTATATTCTAGAAGAGGATTGTGATAATAGTATTTATGCCATAAATTGTGAGGATTAAATGAAATCAATCATATAAAGCACTTAGCACAATGTTTTGCATATACTGTTTAGTAAATAATTAGCTGCTATTATTACTCTTGCTGCTACTGTTGTCACCCTCATTCATTTAGTAGATTAAAAACACTGGGACTCAGAGGAGTAAGTAAACTTGCCTTGAAGGTCTCATAGTGAATGGTAGAGCTGGAATGCAGACGTGTAAGCCCCGGTTCCAAAGCTCATACTTTTGATTACTGTTCTGAAACCAGCGCTGACACTATTCTGACTGTATTTTTAACTTTCAAAACATGCTTAATTAACACCAGTGAGGTGTAGTTTATATACAATAAGTTATTTAAAGTATGTAATTGGTTGGGTTTTGACTTAAATTATTTTTGATCCGAAATTTTATATCCAAGCCAGGGTATTCACTCATTTTGTTTAAACTCTTAAAAATCACCATAATTTAAGTCTGTTTATAAATCACTGTAGTTCCTTGATACATATATTAACTCTTATGGCTGAAGTAGATTATGGTAATTTTGAAGGGGAAGTTTAGTGTGAAATAACTTATCAGTATTAAGAGATTACAAAATTTAAGGCTTATTCTACACTTTATAGTACTTTATAGTGCTTTCTTCCCCATATGTTTTATATCACAGTCTTTAAAAAGTCTAATTAGGTCTACATTTTATAATATAGTTGTACATGTATATAATTTATATATTAATTGATAAGCACTACATTTTGTGCTTTGTTGTCACAGGGCAAAAGACCCTTTAAGCATCTCTTTATTTCCTATTTTTTATGGCTCCTAAACCTCTGCAAGGGTTTTGGTGGAAATACTAGCATTACCACATTTCTGTGGTCATTTACTGATATATTTATATATATATATATATGTATATATATATACATACACATACATACATACATACATATTTTGTTGTTGTTGTTGTTGTTACATGGATTAAAAAGTTACTGAGGAGGAAGTACCATTGTTTTTTAAAAAATAGTTTGGGTAGGCTAAATGCTTTAAAAAGCTTTTATAGGGGCGCCTGGGTGGCTCAGTGGGTTAAAGCCTCCGCCTTTGGCTCAGGTCATGATCCTAGGGTCCCGGGATCAAGTCCCACATCGAACCCCACATCAGGCTCTCTGCTCAGCAGGGAGCCTGCTTCCCCTCTCCTCTCTCTGCCTACCTTTCCGCCTACTTGTAATCTTTGTCAAATAAATAAAATCTTAAAAAAAAAAGGTTTTATACACTTTTATGTTAATTTTAAAAATTAGGTGTGATTTTTATTTTTAGTATGCCCCCCCCCCCAATTCTGGAGAAATTAGTATAATTTAATTGAGTGCTGACATTATTGGAGAATTCTGAGTTAGGCTGATGGAGAATATTAGCCACACTTCCATGTAAACATTTTAGAAGCTTCAGAATTCCAGAAGATACATTGTACAGTTTTAAAATAAGCTGAAAAAAATTCCAGTATTCTATTGATTTTTCAGTTGTCATTCCTGATTTATCATAACAGATGTCTTCCTGGCTCAATTTTGCACTAAAAACATTCTGTATCTACCTTCCTATTGATGCCTTATCTCTCAATTTTTATTTAAGCTGGGAGGAAAGGAGAACTGCCTCTGGAAGAATTCAGTATCTGAACCACATAACAAGAACTACGCAGTGGGAACGCCCAACACGGTAAGAACATACAAATGTCTTCCCGCGGTCTCTGCTTTTTGCCTTCCTGAAATTGCCACTTTCTGTTTATCTGTCAGCTTTACCAGATTTCCTTTCTTGGTTTATACTGCTGAAGATCAGTAGATCTTACAGCAAGTGCCACTATTTATTTCCAAAAGTCATTTTCAATAAAGATTGTTTAGCAGGTCATCCTGTTATTGTAGCTCAGGGCCAGTGATGTTATTTAATAAATATTTATTAAATGAGTTAACAATAAATCGAGAAGTCCTTTTATTTCTTATTTTTCAAGAATAAGAAAAATTCTTGAAAATTTTTTTCAAAATTTTGAAAATTTTAAAAAATTCAGTTACTGAATGGCTATAACAAAATATAGATACTGGATCTTTATTTGTTCAGTCATGTTGGGGTATGATTGTGTTATATTGCATCCAGTAAGGTCTGTGATCAAGATAAGAACCAGATGTTCTAAGACCATGTGGAGGGCAGGGTAAGGGGATGTTAGAACCTGCAAGGAAAACTCCGAAGGAGAATTTCTGAACTAAATCTTCAAGAATGTTAGAATTTAATCAGATAGGGGAAGGTGATGAAAAGTATTGAGAGTAGTAGTAACAGCTATCATTCAGTTCACCAAATGGTTATATGCCAGTTACTGTGCTCAACATTTATGCTGTAACAGTAAATAAGGCAGAAGGGCCTTCATGGAGCTTACTGTATAAAGGCATGGGGATGTAAGATAATTTTTAGAAACTCCCAAGGAAGCACTTTTTATTTTTATTTTCATTTTTAAAGATTTTATTTGGGGTGCCCCGGTGACTCAATTAAGCGTCTGCCTTTGGCTCAGGTCACAGATCCAGGCTCCCTGCTCTGGTGGGGAGCCTGCTTCTCCCTCTCCCTCTACAGCCTCCCTGCTTGTATGCCTCCCTGCTTGTGTGCTCTCTCTCTCTGTCAAGTAAATAAGATGTTAAAAAAAAAAAAAAGATTTTATTTATTTAGTTATGTGTGTGAGAGAGAGCTTGCATGTGCCCCAGACAGGGTGGAGGGGCAGCAGGAGAGGGAGAGACACGAGACAAAATCTCAAGCAGGCCCCATGCTCAGCTTGGAGCCAGACTTGGGGCTCAATCTTGTGACCCTGAGATCATGACTTGAATCGAAATCAAGAGTCAGACATTTAACCAGTGGAACTACCCTGGCACCATGGAAGTACTTTTTTTTTTAAGTAATTGAAAATGAATAGGATAAGTGGCTGAATTTCCTTTTCTTGTTTGTTTGTTTTGTTTAAGTAAGAACATTTTTTTGTTGCCTCTGTTGAGTGTTTGTTTTGCCCTCCATCCCCTGTTTTCCTGAGCAGGAATGGCACCAGATACAGAACATCAAATGCTTCTCTTAAGTTATACCTACTCTTATTTATTGGGAATTAGTTGCTTAACTCATTAAGTCATAGTTTCCCTCTTACATTACAGTTCTCAGGTAAAAGCTTAGCTCATGTTGCCATTTTAAAAAATGCTTGTTTGAGAGTTGTATTTCAAGTATTAAACTGCCAATGATCTATTGAAGTGAACCCATTTTTACTGTATCTGAGTATAAATGATTGTGTACTTTTGTCAGTGCTTTAGTGAAGTCCCATTTCCTTCTAACTCATTTAACTGATGAAACTGACTTTAATTTCCACGGGTATAAAGTTGATTGTGGTTGTAAATGTTAGTTTAAAAATTAACTCTTGATTATCCTTTTATATTTTTGATGACCTGTCAGTATACCAGAAGTTCTTTGAAGAGTCACACCGTCATCTTTATTCATTCAATAAATATTTACTGAGATACTCTTAAATATGTCAAGCACTGTTCTAGGTGCAGGGGATATATATAGTGGGAAACAAACTAGGTGAACGTTCTTCCCTCAATAAAGAAATATACTAGTAAGGGAAAACGAGGATGCAGATAAAAAATGATCAAACAATTGCAGTGCTGAGAAAGTAAGGTGAGGTACTTATCAAATGCCTGGGTGACTGCCTTAGAATTGAAGGTCAGGAAGGATGTCTCAGACGTTTAAGCTTAAACTATGATTTAAATGACAAAAAGGAGCCTTGGCCTAGGGAGAGTAGGAGAAAAGGGCATTCAGGAATGGGAGGGAGAACTCCCTTCTAGCCCTAAAGGTAAAAACAGTCTTGGCAAATTCAACGAATAGGAGAAGTGTCAGTGGCCAGAGTGGAGTAGGAGAAAGATGGGAAGTCAGGTCCAAGAGGTAGGCTGAGGCTAAGTCAGGAAGTGCTCACATCTACAGATACATGTGGATTTCATATAAAATGTAATTAAAATCAGTATAAAATGACTTAAGTACATAACTGACTGTGCCTGTAACATGAGTTTGGTGTTTAGAGGCATCACGCTTGCTTTTATTCGGTTCTTGAAATCATCATATTTGTGTTGATCATTCCGTTTTCTTGTGATTATTCCTGCAGTACAGACATTGTCTAGAGAACTCGACCTTTGATATCTCAGTTGAGTAACTTTTTATCCTGTTACTTTTCAATAGACCAGCATCTGAATATTCAAGTCCTGGCAGACCTCTTAGCTGCTTTGTTGATGAGAACACTCCAATTAGTGGAACAAATGGTGCAACATGTGGACAGTCTTCAGATCCCAGACTGGCTGAGAGGAGAGTCCGGTCACAGCGACATAGAAATTACATGAGCAGGACACATTTACATACTCCTCCAGACCTACCGGAAGGCTATGGTATGACTAGCAGAGGAAAAACAAGTGTGGCTTACTGATTTCAGCTTGCTAAGAAAGCCAGAAAATCAGCTTTAAAGAAGTTATTAATCTGGGTTTAGGGATCCTACATGAAAATGAATGTGTAAAATCTCCCAATCTGAAAGTCTTTGAAGTGGTAGAAGACTACCTAACCAGCAGTTTGACTTGGGCTAGTCGTTAACTTCAGTCCTCTTGCTCTTTTATAATGAAATGAGATGAATGATGCCTCTCCTTGTCTCAGAGGTATCGGGAAGAGCATGTGTAACAATGTGAGGTTTCTTGCAAATGGGCACTTTGTAAAGGTAAGGTTACCACCTTGTTACAGATAACAGTAATCTGAAGTCAGACCTGCGATGCAATTTTCTAGACTACATATTTAGAAATGCCATCAGAAATACGCTTTGAAGTTATTTATATCTTCGTATTGTCTATAATTTTGGATTATCTGCATGATTTGGGTTATTGTTGTAAGTGATTTAGTCACTTTTATGTTTGTGTAAAATTATTATAATCTTATATAATTTTCTAGATTGTAGAATTTCATGTAGAAGAGGACTTGAGTCTTCTAGTTGGTACAGAACTTTCTAAATCACAACCTGTGAATACTCTTGTAGATACTATTAACTCAGCTGTCTTCTTTCTTGCTAAAAGTTGGCCAAAATAATTACAGCCTTACCCTCCCAGCAGCCTGTAGATAAACCATATCTGGGCTTATGGTGACACCTAATGACCAACACTGGGAATCGCCTGATCTAACCTGAGTTTTGTTTTTCCTCTACAGTATGTTTTAAACTGTTCTGCAAATGCATGATTCTAGCTTTATTTTTTTTAAATATGTTTTAACTCTTTAATTAAAAAAAAAAAAAAAGAAACCAATTTGTCCATTAACTGTGCTGTGCTGCACAGGTTAACCTAAGTAGCACAGTGATGAGAGCATGGCCTTTGGAGAAAGACCTGGGTTTATATCCTGGCTTTGCTGCACATTAGATGTGTGACATTGGGCACAGTATTTAATTTCTCTGAGCCTCAGTTGTATCTTCCATAAAATGGGGAAATTAGTGATGATTCTAAGTGATGGTTTCATGTGAAGTGGCTGACAGTTTCCAGCACAGAAAGCACTTAGTAAACTTTGCCTGTTACTGTTAATGTTCAGACCTTAGAAGGAAGTATTTTCTGTCATTTCTCTTTAATTGAGGTTATAAGGCAAGCAGTTCGGAGTGGGGGTGGTTATATTTTACAATATTACGTGTGATTTGGATTAAAAAGAAATTTTGTACAACCAAAACCTAGGAGTAAAATGGGTACCAGGGCTGAAAGTATCTCAGCTTTCATCTGTCACCAATTTTAAACATTTTCGTGTTTATGATTTTAAGAAGCTTAAAGTTTAAATTGACTTTATTATAGGTGTATAAACAAATTTATATTAATACATATTAGCAATAGTTGTTTTACATGTTGGAATTTTTCATTATATTTTGTTTAAAGATAAGTGGTTCTATTGCTTAAAAACACAATTAAGACTAAAAACCACTGTTAAAGAACTTTTTTCCACAGATTCCTTCCCTTTTGTCCTGGTTTCCTTACTCTCTTCCCAGGGCCTTGGAGTTAATTTTGCCTTTTACTTTTTCTCCCCAGAATGCATGCTTGTTCTCTGGTCTTCTTTCTAACTTGCTTATTTTTGCTTCTTTGTCTGTTTTTGACTATAGAGTGTCTCCCCCCTTAAAATGGCATTTTCCGTCTGTTTTTCCTTCGTTTGAGTTTAAATGGTAGTCTTGAGGAAACACCTCTCTCAAGAAAAAACCTTAAGTTTTGTTAATAAAATTAGGTGTAATAAACAAGCATTACCAGCCTGCAAACCCTTTGAAAGTTTTTGCAAGTCCTTGGAGAATCCCCGACAGTTGGCTAGCCTCTTCCTCTGAGCTTCCTTTTATTCCCCCTCAGGCTCCACTTTAAGGCAAACAAGAGATCATTTCTTCTTGTTTGTTTTGTTGAAATATTGGTACCATGACAGTCTTGTTTTCTCTTTTCCATAGCAACATGTTTAGTATTTAAGCCACATTGTAAGTGTTGTTGGCTTTCAGATAGGTGGCCTCTTGCCCTCATCACCATTTATAAGATTGTTTCCAGGAGAAAATGTATTGAGTTGAAAAAGAATGATTTATAAAACATTTTCTGGTAATACAGTAGATTGGTAATTTGGAGAATTTCACTATTGATGTAATATCCTAGTGTCTGTAGTGATGTAGTATCCTAGTGTCTGTCTTTGATTTGAACATTCTGAATATGTTTTTATTATTAGTGTTTCTTAATTTTACAGAACAGAGGACAACACAACAAGGTCAGGTGTATTTCTTACATACTCAGACTGGTGTGAGCACATGGCATGATCCAAGAGTGCCGAGGTGAGAACATATCTAAATACTCTTCATACCACTGGATACCTGTTTGACTTAGGATTTCTTTGATTGTTTAATCTTCAGCTTAACATGGTTTATGTAAAAGTTAGGTTCTTTGTGACAGTCATTTCAGTTGACATTTAGTAGAAAGGCCTTCCTGTTTCTCTGCAGTGTCTCCCCAGTGTCCTGCCCCCAACCAGCCCCCAGCCCTTTTCTCCTCTCACCTTTAAGAAAAAAATAAGGGTGAAAACACGAGTCCTTTAGGAATTTGAAAATTGACCCAGAGAAGAGCATAAAAAACATTGCAAAATATACATTCCCCTCCCCAACTTTTTTTAAGGATAATAAATAGATATTTTAATTTTTGGCTAGGCTTTAAAAAAAAAAGATTTATTTATTTTAACCTAATGTGAGAGAATTCATTGTTTTTTTGGTATTTTTATGTATTCCTTAATAAAGTTTCATTTTAATATACAAATAAATGACCTAATTAAAATACATTTATTTATTTAGCCACTTTTTTTTTGTATCAGGTAGTACTGTCATGTGATTTTTCTCTTATTCCATTAATATGATGTTACATTAATCAGTTTTCAAATACTGAATCAGTCTTGCAGCCTTGGAATAAACGTCACTTGATTGTGGTTTCTTAAGAGTTAAAAGAATTAAAATTCTTTTCTTTTCTTTAAAAGATTTTATTTATTTATTTGACAGACAGAGATCACAAGTAGGCAGAGAGAGGAAGGGAAGCAGGCTCCCTGCTGAGCGGAGAGCCCAGTGTGTGGGGCTCGATCCCAGGACCCTGGGATCATGACCTGAGCTGAAGGCAGAGGCTTTATTTTTTTTTTTGTTTTTTTTTTTTTTTTTTTTTTTTTTTTTTT